>NW_005369964.1:3499487-3508315 GCF_000412655.1 Myotis brandtii
GGCCTCCGCGGGGCTGGTTATTTAATGCGTTAATAAAGGAGCGAGTGCGCTTCTGGATCCCAGGCCCGTTTTTAATATTTGATAACTTTCCACCTAATTGGCTCCCTTTGTCATCGTGCGTGGCTTATGGTGTGCGGGCAACATTACGCCCCGAGAAAGGGCCCTCGGCGTCACCCTCCTGCCAGGGGGCCCGTGGCACGAACCTGGGTAAGGACCAGGGGTTTCCAGGGTCCCCAGCCCTGACGTCCTGTGTGTCATGGAGCTAGCACAGTCATCGTCATGACAACGTCACCACGGCCCCGAGTGCTTAGCCGGGGCCAGAGCCACTCCTCCTTCTTATCGCGGTCCCATTGTGCAGGCCTGAGGTAGACAGCAGGGATGCAGGGATGGCTCAGGTCTCCCAGGCACAGGTTGGTGAGTGTTGACGAATGTGTACGTCCCTGCAAACAACCTCTCATTGAGGCAGAGAGCAATGCCACAGCCCAGAAAGCGCTCCCTGGTTCTTCAGCGGTCTACCCCTCCCTCCCAGAGGCAACTCCGATCCTGTATTCTTCCACCAACAACGAGTTTTTCTTCTTCAAATAGATGAATCCTACTGTGTGCACGCTTGTGTAGCCAGCTCCTTGCACACAGCCCGGGCCTGTGAGGGTCACCCACCCTGCTGCCCACGTCTGCGTCCGCTCCTTGGCATTGAGGAACAGTGTCCCATCCCACGGATTAATTCACTGGGCTGTTCCCCAGTTACTTTGTTTAGTCTCACATTGATCGATATTTAAATATTCCATACACATCAAACATTGACTACACAAATCTCTTGGGTTGATGTTAAGGAGCGGAATTGCTCAGTCATGGGATCAGTATCTATTTCTCTTCATAAGAAACTGACAAACGAGTTTCCAAAATAGTTGGACCCTTTTGCATTCCCGCCAGCAGTGTGGGAAAGTTTCATTGGTTTTACAGCGTTGCCACCACTTGGCATGGTTAGTCTTTTTCGGTGTAGCCATTTTTGAGGGTACTGGGTGGTCGTTCACAGGGATTTTAAGGATTTATGGGCACGTTTAACCGGGTCCTCCAGGCAGTTCTTTGAGGCGTTTGCTCCTCCTTTCTCCACTCTGTGGATGAGGAGACCGCATGGCGGTGTGGCCATGACTGGAAGGCAGGCTGTCAAGTGTGGGAGGGTGGAGCACATCCTCTCTGGGTGCTCCGAGGCCTGAGATGATCTATGAGTGTGACTCCCTGTCCTGGAGCCCCTACTGTGACGTGAGACCCTCTCCAAGCCCCAGGATCCTCTGGTTCAGAGGACACACCATCTGTTGCTTTTGTCATCGGAATAGTTTGGTTTGACCTCTTGACTCTCAAGGTGTGGACACTGACCAAGGGGGGACAGGAGGGAAGGAATTAACACACGTTCGCCAATGACCATGATCCAGGCAACGTGCCAGGTGCTGCCACAGCTTGCAGGAAGTCTCTCATAAGGCAGATGGGTGTTATTCCCATTTTACAGATGAGCAGACTGAGGCTCACTTTCAAGCTGGCATATGAATAGGAAGTGTAACTGAACAGCAGATGCTCAGGGTTAATAGGTGACACGGATGGTGAGGGTCATCCTCAGACCTTAAAGGGATGCCCCCGAGCTGGTGCCCTTGGCAAGGCTTCAGGGAGGGGGGAGCTCTGAGCAGGAGAACTGCACCCGGGGCACGGAGGATGGGACCTGCTTGGAGCACACTGTGCAGGGCTGGGGATGGGGCAGATGAGAGAGGATGGAGGGTGGGTCGCAGGGGCATGAAAAAGAGCATCTTGCTAGGATCCCAGGTTGGAATTGCAGGGGAATAGAGGCAGACGTCATGGGTTGTGAACTCAAAAACCCTCTTCAGTGCTGAAGGGAGCTGAGATGTGAGTGCTAAAGGAAGATTCCAGTTTGGGCTCCTCCAAGCAGGGCACAGCTCTGAGATGGACCACAGCCTTTTAAGAGACACGTTGTATTGTGTGTGTGCGTGTGTGTTCGTGTGTGTGTGTGTGTGTGTGTGTGTGTGTGTGTGTTTAATGTGGATGATACTGTAACAACTATTTCCTGCTCCCTCCACTAACTATGCATCATTAATAGATTTCCCAAACACCAATCTTGTACATCTTTTCCAAAATATCCTTTTGGAAGAATCTACCACATTGTATTTATATCTGACATTCCATTATTTGACCGTTGGGTGATTTCAATGTTTTCCACAATTAGGAATAAATGCCACAATCAACATTCCCGTGGAGAAATCGTTCCCAGCGTCTCCAGCTCCTCGGGACACGCTTGTTGTGAGGGGCATGTGCCTTTGCAGCCGGTTGATCGGAATGGATAAACCGACCTTCAGGATGGGAGGGCCAGATGCGGCTTCTAATAACCGCTTCTGGGTCCCCACTTCATGGCTCCCTGGCCGAGGTTAGAAATAATCCTTTAAAAAACAACTTTGCTAAATTGGTGAGAAAACAGACCATTGTTGCTGCACTTGGCACTTATTTGATTGATGAAGAAGCCGACATGATTCTGTGTAATGTTGGAATTCGTGTATTTTTTCTTTTTTGGGAGTCACTCATTCGTGTCCCGTGTCCAGTCTCTCCCCCAGATGTTGCCTGCGTGGCTCCCACAGGCACCCTGGCCCCGCACTGCCCTGTAGGCCTGCAGGCCATGCCTGCCCCTGGGCGGCCCCCACCTCCAGCCCCCACCACGCCCCTCCTGAGGCTGCTCTGCCTGCTCTAGGGCCTGGCTCCCCTGCTGCATGGTCTGGGCTCCCACTCTGCCTGGACACATCTCCAGGGCCAGTCTGGCCACGCGACCTGCCGTGGTCCCGTGACTCTGGTCTCTGCCCGCCCTGACGGCCTTGCCCCAGCCGCTGGGCACTGGCCCTGGAAACCAGAAGAAAACCGTGGTGTTGTGGTCCTCAGGGCGGCACGGACATGACTCCTGGGCATGGTCAGGCGCTTTGCTGTCCCTGTCCCAGCCCCTGAGTCCGTGGCTGGGTTCCCGTTTCCACCGGCATCTTTGCCGTGTTTGCAGTGACCAGGAGCTCACCACCCCGGGCTGGCGCTCACGTTGCAGGCCACTCTGCTCATGGGGAGCGTTCCGGCTCTGACAGAGCAGGCCCTCGCTGTCGGGGTGTCACCTCCTACAAGCAGAGGCCAAGACGAACAGTCAGATGCCGGCCATTGATTTGGGAGGTGAGCCCAGGAACTGGAAGCAGTGAGGTCTGGTGAGCGAGGAAGAGAGGGCGCAGACTCGTCAAGGGCCATTCCTGAGCTGGTCCCCACTGTGGGTGGCTGGGGTGCATCCCCCAAATTACCCCTTCAGGGAGGGGCGGCCGGATGCTGTCCCGTGGCTGATTCTGGCCTCTGGCGGTGTCACCTCCAGGCTCTGGGCTGCACCCACACCTGGCCAGTCAGGCTTCGGTGGCTCTGAGGCCGAGGGGCAAGGAGCCGTGGTGTGAACATGGAGGTGGGGGAAGTGGGCCAATGCATGGCAGTCGCCACCAGAGTTGCACCCACTTGGGGACCCACAGGGTGTGGGTGGCACAGCGTCTGCTCCGTCTGTGTGACCACCCACTGGGCGAGGGGATGTGAAGGTCTGGGATTTCGAGCGCCCATTCTGTCTTCCAACAACCACCCAGATGGTCCAGACCCCAAGGGAAGAGATGCCACAGCCACACCTGAGCAGTGGCCATCTTTCTCAAGTCTCCTGGGCTCCCAGCACCCTCGCCATCCAGCGACGGAGACTCCGCCCTCCACACCCTCCCCCGCCTCCAAGGCGTTTCCCAGAGTGAGGCCCCAGGACCCGGAGAGGCCTCGGTGGCCAAGTAAGTCTGCAGATTCCTGTATTTTCTGCCACACCTTGTAGAGTCACAGTGGAAATTCACGGAGTAAAGGCCCTGACAAGTCCTGCAGCAGAGAGACATGCTTCACTTTGTTCGGTCCAGCGCTCACCCCTCTCTGCTGACCAGGGATTGTCAGCCAGTAGCACGTGAGGCGCACACCTGGTGAGGCCGAAGCCTGGGTGCAGGGCCTGGAGCGGACGTGATGGCTTGTGCAGTCCTAGTCTGGGTTTCCAGTTGCCTGTGCGGATGGCTGTGCCTCAGCTCCACCTTCCCTGACTCCCTGAAGCCACCTGGGGCAAACAGCCTCTCTGAGGAGTCGCGGGCTTCCTCACCCTCTCTGCAGGGAGCCAGGCCTCCCTGGCCCTCTTCCTTCCCGCCAGAGCCCATAGACGGTGCCTCATTTGAATTTGCGACTTGCTGGACCTTGTGGGAGGGACCCACCACTCCAGGCAGGAAGCCTCAGGCCCAGCGCTGCTCCCCCACCTAAGACACCCTCCCCCCACCCCCCATTCCTGACCCTGCCTGTGTGGCCCCCTTTCTCCTCCGCTCTCTCATTTCACGAGGGGTGAGAGTTCCAAAAATCAAACAGTGCTGTATTTCTGAGGATGGAGCCCAAAAGCCCTCTCCTTTGGAAGCTGAGCACAGCAGGGATGTGCGGACACAGGGCTGAAAGGGGCTGAGCGCAGGAGCCTGGTGAAGAGGAAGAGGCAGAGGAAGAGGAAGCCGGTAGGAATGCTCCGGGGGTTGTTCGAGCCGAGCTGGCCACCGTGACTCTATTTCTGCCCAAAGCCTCAACTAGGTCAGGTGTATTGCAGGTGTCCCCCTCTCCCCCCATTTTCTTTGGACCCCATGTGGGGGCACCTTCCCTGCCTTATCTCACGCCCAGCGCTCCCTGGCCCTGTCCCTCTGTTCTTAAGTTGCGGATAAGCAGAGGGTGGACGCCTCCATCCCCGTGGCGAAGGCGGCCTTCTCGGTGTGTCATGTGAGCCTTACTCGGGCGCGGGGGACGTTTCTGTGCTGGCTCTCAGCACACTTTAGGTTGAGCACGTTCTGGTGGTGGCAGAAGAGAATAACCGAGGTGTGCCTAGGGCTAAGCATCCTGTGACTCCCAGGCCTTTGCACCAGCTGCTCTCTCCGCTCAGCCCGCAGCCCCTGCAGCCGGCCTGCCTCTCTGAGCCTCAGAGCTTCCCCTGGGCCGTGGAGCTGCGGCAGCAGACCTCACGGGTCACCGAGAGAAAGCGAGGAGGGTTTCCAGGTGCCTGATGGCTCTGGTTCACTGGGAATGTCTGGGTCCTGGTGGCAGCAGCGACGCATGGTTCCATCTCCAGATCGACTCCCAGCAGCCCCTGGGAGAGGACCTTCCCGCCTTATGTCACTGGCCAGAACTGGGTCACCTATCCATGCCCGTACCCCTCACGGCACCCGTACCCCACCACTCGGAGCAGCCATGAGCTTCCCGGAGCCCGGCCAGCTGCCCTGAATGGCACGGCAGGCCGGTGGCCTGAATAGAATCAGGTTGCAGACAGGGACAGGCCCACAGGGACAGGCCCACAGCGCCTAGGGGTGCCTCTGGTGTCTGTGCTACCTGCTCCCTCCCACTCGCTGCCCCTTCCTGGAGGCCTGGAGGCCGAGGCCAGGCCTGGCTCCCCTCTGGGACTCCTTGCCGCCTCGCCCACCAAGTGCAGTCCTGGGAGTGAGCTGATCAAAGTTTCCTTCCTTTTAGGGATTGAAAATGGAAACCCAAATGCTACCAGCACAGCATGAGTATGCAGACAGTGCCATCCGCCGTTGCCTTTTCTCCCTTCCTTGGCGGTACTCTTTTTTTTTTACATGAGCAGTGACATCGAGCTTCAAAACCTGCTCCGTCCACAGCGAGCAAACGATGTGATTTGCCACAATAACAGGCAACTCTTGGCGCGTGTTTGTGCCATCGGCTTCTTCCCGGGGCAGCCTCTCCCGTTCTCGGTCACACTGGCCTTTCCTGCCCTTCCTGGTATCGTTCCCCGGATCCCTCATCCTCGGTGTTTCACTCACCAGCCCCAGTCAGGACAGAGTCCTTTCTTTTTAAGACACAAAAGCACAAACAAGCAATCGATACGAAAGCAAACGCCGCCTGCACGCAGATTCCCTTTTATCCGTGCCGTTTGCCGTCACGATTCCAAAATTCGCTTCCAGTCAGTCCCTGAACCCCGGAGGAACGTTCTTTTTAAATATATTTTTATTGATTTCAGAGAGGAAGAGAGAGGGAGAGAGAGATAGAAACGTCAATGATGAGAGAGAATCATTGATCGGCTGCCTCCTGCGCACCCCACACTGGGGATTGAGCCCACAACCCGGGCCTGTGCCCTGACCGGGAATCGAACCGTGACCTCCTGGTTCATAGGTCGACGCTCAACCACTGAGCCACACCAGCTGGCCCACGGGAACTTTCTACGGGTCGCTCACGGTGGGGTGTCCACAGAAAGGGGCCCTGACTCCTTTTGGGGGAAATGGATATGGAAGCAAAGAGAGAATCACAGAACCCGCGCCCCTCCCTTCAGAAAGTCCCACTCTGCCGTCCTCTCTCGCTTCCATCCATCACCCGAGCAATACCCCCCCAGATCAATGCATTAGCATGTTTGTTTTTCACAATGAAGGGGAACTTCATAGCCTCATCATTCATTCCAGAGTGCGGGGGGGAAAAAAACAAAAGCCAGCCACCGAAATTTGCATGGTGCTCAATTATACATTAGTGAACATCACTTGGCAATCTGTTCATATCAATTTAATTGGATTTTAATACTGCCTCTGATCTTGTTTTCTAATTAACAGCAGTGCTTGGAAATAAAGCAGAACCGTGCACCCAGCAACACCTTTGATCTCGGCCATATGGAGCTCCACCGCGCTCCGGAGAAAACCCCCGTGCCGCCACCGCAGGCCCGGGGAAGCGGGGGCCCCCAGATGGCCGGATACCATGGACGCCCGCACCCCGTGGACCGTCTCATCCTCTGATTGGTCCCCACGGCAGAGGCAGCGGACAGACTTCTCCAGCTGGAGGCACATTCCTGTCCCCGGCCGTGGGTGAGGTTGACGGTTTTCACAGCTCGATTTTGGGGGACAAATATTTGAGTAAACAGACCTGACCCCGTGAGGCTTGTTCTCACCATCGGAACAGAGCGACGGCGGCTTGGGTGACACGGGCGTCCCCTCTGCTTGTCAGACGCGCCTCTGGACCTGCAGGGGAAGCTGGTCAGGCCGGTCCTCCTGATAGTTCCCTGGCTGTGGGAGGTCTCCTGTCTTGGCCTCTTTTTCTCTTCTCTCTTTTCCTATGTTTCTGAAATCCCTGGCTCTCTAATCTTGCTGATTTGCATTGTGTGGGTTGATCACGTAGAAAGCCTGCTCTAACCCTGAGACAACCTGGACAAGGATGAGACCAGGGCCAGTGAAGTCAAAGGGGGTCCCACAGGGAGCGGGACAGTGTGGGGAGAGCGGGTGCGACACGGCCGTGGGGCAGGGCCTGGAGCTGAGGACCTGAGTCCTGGTCCTCCGCTCACCGTCGTGGGGCTCCACAGGTAGGACAAGGTGGGCGTGGAGTGTGAAGCCTACCGTGGTGGCCAACAATCTCGGTCCATAGTGACAGTCGTGTGACCCCAAGCCAGCCCTTTACCTCTCTGAGTTGTCTTGCTCTTAAACCATTTGCAATTTTGAAACCGAAAAAACTGCAAAGGCATGTTCTTACAGGTTTATAGCAGACTCATTTGGCAGCAAAACCTGACCCGAACTGACGGGAGCTGATCTGTAATCTTATTTATCCTGCTCAATGCAGATAGTCATTACTATTGAAATAGTCACATCTGGGGTGATGGGGGAGAGGATACCCCCCCAGACGCACCGGAATTCCTTTTAAAACCCTGGGATATTCTGGGTTCTAAACCACACTGGGCCCCGAGGTTCTGAGAACAGTGCCTTCCTCAGGGACATGAGCTAACCCACCGATAGCAGGGGACACTGGCCGTGTCTGGAGACAGTTTTGATTGTCGCCACTTGTGTGGATGTTGCTCTTGGCGTCTTCTAGGAAGAGGCCAGGGATGCTGCCGAACATCCTTCACCGTGACGGCCCCACGACAGAGAGCAGCCTGGCCCCCAATGTCACCAGTGCTGAGGTGGGACCACTCTACCGTAGAGGCTGCTCAGTTCCTATATCACCCCTCCAGCCCTTCTTCCTACCAGGTGTACCGGTTAATAATGCAGGTTTTGTAATCAAAGAAAACACGATCATTTCAAGAGAAACATCAAAAGTGCTTTATTCAAGGTAATGTCCATCGCTAGCTACACATTTCCCCCACCTTTCAGGTAATTGATGGATACTGTCCCAAAAGAACTTTTCTTGTTTTGAGGCAAACCATTCAGAGATCCAGTTTTCTACTTCTTTGTATGTTTTGAAGTGCTGCTCAGAAAGTGCGTGTGCCATCGATCGGAACAAGTGGTAATCTGAAGGAGCAAGGTCTGGTGAATATAGCGGGTGGGTTAATACTTCCCAGGCAAGATCTTTTAACGTGTCTTTAACTGGTTTTGAAGTGTGTGATGGTGCGTCATCATGAAGCAAATTTACTTTGCCGTGTCTTCTGGCCCAATCTGATTATTTTACCATCAAAGTGTGGTTCAAATTGATTATTTGTTGTAGGTAGCTATCAATATTAATGGTTTCACCTGGTTTTAGAAGTTCATAATACCCCACACCTTCCTGATCCCACCAAACACAGAGCATTGTCTTCTTTCCTGGTTGACCTGGATCAAACCATGATTTTGTGTGTTTGGGATTCTCAAAATAAATCCACTTTTCATTGTCAGTCACAATTTGATGCAAAAAAGACTTTCTTTCCTGCCGTTGAAGCAACATTTTACTGATGATTTTTCGGTTTTCCGTTTGTCTTTCGTTCAGTTTATGTGGCACCCATTTTCCTTCCTTTAAAATCTTTCCCATTGCTTGTAAAC
>NW_005369964.1:3508632-3514565 GCF_000412655.1 Myotis brandtii
GCATCTTCATCCAATAATGCTTATAGTTGTTGGTCTTCAAACTTTTTCGGTTGACCTGGACGTTCTTTGTGTTTCATATCGAAATCATCACTTTTAAAGCGTTTAAACCAGCGTTCACAAGTATCTTGAGGTGGAGCATGTTCACCATAAGCTTCCTGAAGAATACGATAACTTTTTCTTCAAAATAAAGTAATGAATTAAAACTTCCTGCAAATGCTCTTTTTTTGGGCATGAAATTCGACATTTTTAAGCATAAAAATATCTATGATGTTAACACCTTCAGCAAATTTGACATATGAAGTTTTGAAGCTTGTTGTCAATACAACAAAATAGCATACATATCAAATCGCATATGCATCAATATATGTGTAATATCATCTATTGAAAAAAATCCGCATTATTAACCGGTACAGCTAGTACATCTGCCAACCCCATCGTCCCTGGGTCCAAGGTTTGGGAACCGATTTCTCTGCTGGAGGAGCTTCCTGGTGACCCAGGTCACTCTGATCCCTTCAGGCTGGTCCCTGCCCTGCCCTGCTCTGCTGGGACTCCCCCCAGGAACTGGATCCTGACACTGAGCCACCAGTTCCTCACACCTGTCCCTGGTCCCACCTCCCCATCCTCTGCAGTGGATGGGGGATTTTATGGAACAGGTCATTCTGGGATCCAGAGGTCAACTCACTGCTGGAGCCGTGACTTCCGCGTGCAGGGGCTCCGAGTAACCACACTCCTCGCTAGAGTGTCCCACGTTCCCGCTGCTGTCCGGCCATTCCCACGCCACCTGGGCTCCTGCAGGAGTCCCGCAAACTCCTCAATGTCACCCAGCCTTTTCAGTTGGCTCAGATGTTAGTTATGCTCCTGCCCAGCTCACATATGCTCCCTTAACCAGGACCACAGGTATCAGTCAGTGGAGTAACACGCTGCTGAAGCAAGCAACCCCCAAACCAGCTCTAAGGAACTTAATTCTCATCACGTGTCATCATCTGATGTGACTCAGAGGCCCTGCATGGACAGCTCTTCTCCAGGGGGCATGCGGGGCCCAGGTTCCTTCCACTGTGTGGCTCTCCTACCTTAGGCTCCTGTGCTTCCTGCCACTTGGAGCACAGGGAAGGAGACAATGCAAGGCGATGTGGGACCTTTTAGGGACAAGGCATAGAACTGGCCTACGTGACTTCTGCCCACTCATTGGCGGGAGTTCGATCACATGACCCAAACTTGACCAAGGTTGGGCTGGGAGCAATACTCTTGCCATGCATCCTGGAAGTGGGAATGGGATTGACGAGCCTCTAGCCAGCCTCAGCCACAGCCCACCTTCCTCCCACACACAGCAGACAGCCACCCCTCCCCAGGGAAACAGCCCCATTAACCATCCAGCCTCTATATCAAGCGGCAAGTCTGGGTTTTTGAATAATATGGAATGCTCTCCATCAGTCCTCATGGCCTGGTGACCTCTGAAGACAAGTGACATGTCTTCTGTACATCCAGAGTGCAGTGGTGGGTCAGGGGCTGTGTGATTGCCATAAACTCTTCCTATAGGGACGCGGATGAATGGGAGATAATCGCATCCCTGATGGGTAGCAAATCTGAAACCTTCACTGGGGTGTTCATGGTAAAAGCTCCAGCACCTGGCATCCAAGGTTAGGTCTTGATCCTGATCTTCAGGAGAAAATTCCTCCTCAGGGGTTCTCTGTAGCTCCTTGCTTCACTCCTTAGGGCCCCCCCACCCCCCGCCCTTGACCATTCCTCCCCTTAGCCACATTCCTTTTCCTGGAAGTGGTCCTTGGGGAACCAGCGCTGCTTGGGGGCTTATGTAATCTTTGAAGCCCACCTCCTGCCCAGGAGGGGTTGGGGACTTGAATGTGTGTGCACGTGTGTGTTTTTAATGCTAAGCAGTGATTGACTCTCTACCATGAGCGCTTTTAAAAGCATTTGTGAAATTGACATATAATTTAAGTATGGTAAAATTCACCTCTTGGGGGACAAATATTATATATCATCATATAACTACCCCCACAATCAGGATTTAGAATAGTTCCATCATCCCCCACCCCATTTTCCTGATTCTTCTTTGTGGCCGACCCCTGCCCCACCCCTAGTCCCTGACCACCTTGATCTGCTTGGAATCACACAGTATGTAGCCCCTGAGTGGAACTTCATTCACTGAGCGCAGTGCGTTTGCGATGCATCCGGGTTGGTGTGTGATTCCAGCTCATTCATTTTTGTTGCTGAGTAGGGTTCCATTGTATGTATGGCTGTCATTCTGAAGGACTTTCCTTTTTCCCGGTTTGGGGCTGGAACCATGAATAGAGCTTCTATAAACATTCACATCACAGACAGATTTCTGTATGAACCTGAGGTTTCATTTCTCTTGGGTAAAATTGCTGGGGCCTACAGTAAGTGTGCGTTTAATTTTATGAGACACTTCCCTAGCGGCCATGCTACTTTGCATCCCCACCAGTTGCTCCCCATCCCTGTCCACACTTGCTCTTTCGTCTTTTTGATTTTAGCCATTCTAATCAGTGTGTAGTTCGCACTTCCCTCGTAGCTAATGATACTACTCATCTTTTCTTGTGTTTATTTGCCATCCATGTATCTTCTTCAATGATATGTTTTTTTTTCCAGATCTTTTGTCCACTTTGTTATTGAGTTGTTTCCTTATTTTGAGTTGTGAGAATTCTTTATATATTGTGAACACAAATTCTTTTTTATTAGGTATGTGATTTATAAAAATTTACTCCCAGTCCTTGGCTTGTCTTTTAAGTGTCTTACCAGTGCCTTTCAAAGAACAGAAAGTTTAATTTTGATGCGAATTTATCAAGTTTTTCTTTTAAGGGTGAACTTTCAGTTCTGTACCTGAGACATGGCTAGCTAACCCAGGGTCACAAAGATTTTCACCTACGTTTCTTCTAGAACAAAATGTGTTCTAAGTGTCGAATAGTGAAAAACTTGTAACATTCACTTTTGATTTCTTTGGTACTACATAACCTTCAAGAACTTAGTACGCTGCTGATCAGCCTGCTCTGCCCCATTCTGAGTCCCGGTAACCACACCCAAAGCTCTCCCTGGCTTGAACAGAAAGGCCACACCTTCATCTTATCTTTGCTTTAAATCACCTTATCCAACTCAAGGTTTACGGGGCCGTGGCTCCTCCAACGTGCTAAAATTCCACTTCTATTGGGGACTAGAAGCTGTTGGCTTTTCCTACCTGGCAAGGCCCCCAATTTCTGGACTTTCTATTCCCCTTCAATTCTGCTTGCCAACCAGGCAAGTCTTTCCTGAGCGTATTTCTTTTTTTATGATATTTTGCCTGCCCGATGCATCCAGCTGTATCGGGCACACGCAGATTAATGCTCTGTTTTCAAACTTCTTCCCTAGAGCTGTAAGTTCCGTGGGCACAGAGCCTTCTCTCCAAATGATCATGGGCATCTTTCTTAGCCAATGCTTGCCCATCTGTCCATCTTAATATGTCTGTGTCTTCACTTCCCGCCTCTTGAATAATAAGTTGATTCCATGTATCTTAGAATTTAAAAAATTTTGCATCCCCCTTCTATCTCCTATTTCTAGATCAGCCAGGATAGGTAACACTAGCTGCTACAACAAAAAAGCTGGCATTTCAGTGACTTAACATAATAAAAGTTTATTTTTTTATTCATGTGAGCATCCTGTTGCGGGTTGGTGTGGGTTGGTGACTCTCCTTTGAGACTTGACTCGGGAAACTGGATTTCTTCCATCATGTGGCTCCACTATCTCAGGGGCCATGAGGACAAGGGAAAAAGAGAGAGAGAGAGCACAGAGGACCATGAGGAGTGGTTTAGACCTGGGCTTAGAAGGTGCCCATTAGGTCAACCCACATTTCATTGACGAGAATCTAGTCACATGGCCCTAATATAATTGTAAGGGATGCTGGGAAATGTAGTCTTCCTGAGAGTCCATGAGAAAGAAGCAGAAGTGGTGAGATATGGTTGCATGGACCCATTTCTTTGGCAGGGAGCTAGGGTCAGATCCTTGAGTCAGATCGCTTCTTGTTCTTCTAAGGAGTGCCTACTGAGGAAAATCTCAGCATTTCATTGAATTCCATCCACGTAGTGATTCCTTTAAACACACACTGGTTTGAATCTCCATGCTCTAGGTATCGCGCTGTCATGGAAGGTGGGAGGGGGCAGCACTATCTCTAGCGCTTGAAACGATATATTCCCACAGTGATAGGCCTATTTTATCTCTAGTGTTCAGACGAGCCTCTGGTTCAGGAAGGCAATCTGGCCCAAGGTCACAGAGCTAGTAACTTGATCAACCGCGATTAAATCTTATATTCATTCTAAGTGGTTAACCTATATTTGCACCAGGAGGAAGTCTATTCCCTCCAGGTTATAGTCTGGTGAGGAGTCAGACACAAAATCCAATAATTACCATCCAGGAAGACAGGCAGACAAGGTGTCATGAGAGCACTGACCGCTCTAGCTGGGGGTGGGGGAGGCACTGGTTAATCTTCGGGGGGAAAGGGCATTGGAGCTGGGGTTCTATGGGGCAGTCAGGAGCTCACCAGAGGGAGAAGGAGGAAAAGATGTTTGCTACATATATCTCCTTGTGGCCTCTGCTCCAGGCCAGGACCCACATGGGAGCACCCCCCCCCCCTCACGTTTCAGTTTGGAGTTTCTGGTTTTAATTTGCGATGCCTGCGAGGGGGGCTTGTGGGGGAAGATCTAAAGGAAATGCTGCTCTGAGCTGGCTGGGCTGTCTCCAGGAGGCGGAGATGTTCTGATAAGGTGCTGTGAGCGTGACCTTGCAGAGCAGCCCTGCTGGGAGATAAGGGAGAGGAGTTGCAGAAGGGGCTTCCTGCCGCCCGCTGATTGGCTGGCTGGCGGGTCTGCAGCCTGGGACTGGGCCAGGGCTGCAGAACCTGCTGACATGGTCAGTGAGGTGCTGAGGCTGCACTTCGTGCTCCCTGCTCTGAGGTGGCGTCTCCGGTCCGGTCTCCCCATCCATGGAGGACCCCCTCTGAGGCCAAGAGGGGCAGGGTGTGATCTGGGTTACAGCCCTGGCTCTGTTGTTCCTTAGCTATGAGGCCGTGGGAAAGTCAGTTGCCCCCGGGCTTCCTTTCCCTCTTATGAAATGGGGTTATCAATCATTTTTTAGAAAAATATAGTTTTATTGGTTTCAGAGAGGAAGGAAGCGGGAGAGAGAGAGAGGAACATCAATGATGAGAGAGATGCATCGATCAGCTGCCTCCTGCACACCTAAACCAGGGATTGAGCCCACAACCCTGGCAGGTGCCCTGACTGGGAATAGAACCGTGACCTCCTGGCTCATAGGTCAATACTCAATCACTGAGCCACGCTGGCCGGGCAGGTTATCAATCTTTACTTAACGCACTGTTGCCAGGAATAAGCAGCCGATGAAGCAGGGGTACCTACAAGGGTATTTGGTATAGAATAGATGGACTACACTTTCATCATCACCATCATCATCATCATCATCATCATCATCCATTATCTGGTCTGATTGTGACCTCTGCTTAGAGACACATTCATTCTAGATCTTTCGGGAGCTCTGTGGCCATGGGCCATGCTCTGGAGATATGGCCATAACCAGACCTTCTGCCCTGGAGCCTCTGGGCCGGGAGGGAGACCGATGGGTTGAGCTCTGTGGGAGCGCAGCAGGGGTGTGAGGAGAGACACCTGAGCACTCACCCAGGCCAGGGGCACGGAGGGGGTCCCAGCAAGCACCGGGCTGGTGTCACGGGATCAGGACCCGACTCTGAAGGCCTGCAGGGAGGCCATCGCACCCGAGAACCTACCTCTGTCTTCTCTGTCGTCTACAGAGTCCTTTCCACGTAGCCCTCCAGGTGGACAAGGGCACAGGTGTCACCCCTTTCCTGTTGGTTTTGCAAAATGCTGATGGCTTCTTACTATGTTCCCCTCCCTCCCTCCCTCCCT
>NW_005369964.1:3514683-3557087 GCF_000412655.1 Myotis brandtii
AGAGAGAGAGAGAGAGAGAGAGAGAGAGAGAGAGAGAGAAACATGGGTGTGAGAGAGAAACGTTGATTGGCTGCCCCCTACCAGGGACTGAGCCTGCAACCCGAGCATGTGCCCTGACCAGGAATTGAACTGGCAACTCTTCAGTGAACAGGACGAAGCCCCATCAGCTGAGCCACAACAGCCAGGCCTCTTTCTCATTTGCTGCTGCCTCACAAATACAACTGTCTGTCCCGGTGAACAGGGATCTGTGAGCTTCTGGGCGCTTTGCGTGGACTACCATGTCACACCTCCTCACGTGCCATGAAAACCCACTGGCTACCGGGGAGGCTCTCAGCGCCTCAGGTGGCATGGGAGCTTCTCTCTGTGCCCGTGTCTCTGTCTGGCTGTCCCTCTGTGTTGGTGGGAGGAGCCCTAAGCAGCACTCGCCGCGGACTGGACTTGACTCACTCGCAGGCAGCAGCTCAGCCCACTCTGGGCCCCCTGGAGAGACATTCCAGTGGAGGCTTAAAACTTCAGAAACGCAGAAGCCACAAAATCGGGGGTGGTTATTCACATGGGTGGGAACAATCATAAAGACGGTCAGAATGCTAATTGGCGGGCCATGTTCCCCAAAAGAAGAGGCGGAGGGAGGGGAGGGAGTCGAGCGTGAATGACGGGGACGTAGCAGTAACACAGAGGATGCCAACAGGAAACCGTAAACACACAGATAGTGGCAGCGGCTGGGAAAGTTCAGGGCAGAGTCCCCCGGAACAGAAATGGCTGTCTGCCTCTCTGCGGGCTGCTGAGCGAAGCGGGCATCCAGGTTTGGACTAAGTCGAATGTTCCAGCTCCCTGAGAGCATGCCAGGGGGTGGGGTGGGGGTGCTAAAAACCACCCTCCCTCCCCCGGTGTGAGGTAACACTTTGTGAAATCCACACAGCGGGCTCAGAAGCACCTCACTCCTGGGCTTCTCACCTCAAATGTCCCTCCGTCTCGAATTGCTCCCCTCCCCGCCAGAGCACGCACGCAAATTTTTCATTTTTTGTTTTTAAATCCTCACCTGAAAATATTTTTCCATTGATTTTTAGGGAGAGTAGAAGAGAGAAGGAAAGACAGAGAGAAAGATTGATGTGAGAGAAACACATCCATTAGTTGCCAATCTACACATGCCCCAACCAGGGCCGGGGCTGGGGAGGAGCCCGCAACTGAGGTACATGCCCCCCTTGACCGTCGAACCCAGGACCCTTCAGTCTGCAGGCTGACACTCTATCCACTGAGCCAAACCAGCTAGGGCACGTACCGCAAATGTGAAGTGCTTATTTATTTGGCATGCTGTCTGACTCCCCAGTGAAGCAGTAGATGCCAGTGTTTCTGCCTCGATGTTCTAGGACTTGGGGGGTTGCTCTGACTCAGGACCCCTGAGACCTCCCTCTGTGCTCCCTGAACGCGGCTGGCTCTGTCGTGGGGCCTCTCCTGGGACATACTGGCCCCCGACACCAGCAGGGATCTGATGAGGCATCTGGGCCCACGTCCAAATGGTTATTGTCAGGGTGGCCTTGGGCAAGTCTGACCCTCTCCCTGCACTGCAGGTTCCCCAGCTGCAGAGGGAGCAAGAATCAGAAAGACTGGGTGTCCCCGCTGCAGGAGGACCCAGGGCTCCCCATCTCGGGCGGCACCCTGTTCCTTAGGAAAGAATGTCCTTACGTGGGGGGTTTTCAAAGGGAAGGTGTGCGTGGCGGGCGCCGTCATTGAGGACAAGGAGAAGATACGAGGATCACTATTCATGTTTAATTCATTTATTTTTTGTTTCATTCTAACTAGTTTACATGGAGAGTAATTTGGTCTCAGGCAGAGGCCATGGGATGTCATGGAGCTTTGTCTGTGGCGTTCTGGGCTCCGTCGGGAGCATCAGCCGGTACCGCCTGCAAGCCTGCGGGGCTTTGCTCTGGGACCATTGGCTTCTCACCGACACTAAATGGCCCCAGAATTCCGCCCCTTCCTTGCAGTTGTCCTGTGTCTTTCCCAACCTGCCCCATAAAGGCAGAGCCTGGTAGATTTCAGAGACCTGGGATGCAAGTCCCATCATGGCCACTAACTTACTGGGTGGCCTTAGGGCCGTGGTCAGCAAACTGCGGCCCCTTGAGTGTGGCTCTTCCACAAAATACCACGTGCGGGCACACACGTACAGTGCGATTGAAACTTCGTGGCCACACTCAAGGGTTTCTCACCGACACTAAATGGCCCCAGATTCCGCCCCTTCCTTGAAGTTGTCCGGTGTCTTTCCCAACCTGCCCCATAAAGGCAGGAGCCTGGTAGGAGATTTCAGAGACCTGGGATGCAAGTCCCATCATGGCCACTAACTTGCTGGGTGGCCTTTGTGAGACCTCGCCTCTTCCCCGGGCTCTGGGCTCCTCGCTGTGACATGAGTGGACGGGTCCAGTTCATCACCCCCCTCACCTCCGAGTCCTCTGAAGCTCAGCGATGCTGTCACTCTCTCACCGGCCAACGTTTCCTCCAGAAGCCCTCTCCCACCCCAAATCCACTGCATTTAGCAAAAAACCCCAAATATATAGAAGATGTTGCTTTAGGATCTAACGCTTGATCAGAAAAGTAAATAAGCAAGATTATTAAGACAGAACCAGAGTGAGACTCGAGAGTAGAACTGAAGGGCCAGCCTCTCCTGGGACAAGCATGTCTGCGTTTTCGCACCTACTTCGCACAGGGCTCTGGGCTCCTCGCTGTGACATGAGTGGACGGGGCCAGTTCATCACCCCCATCACCTCCGAGTCCTCTGAAGCTCAGCGATGCTGTCACTCTCTCATCGGCCAACGTTTCCTCCAGAAGCCCTCCCTCACCCCAAATCCACTGCATTTAGCAAAAACCCCCCAAAATATATAGAAGATGTTGCTTTAGGATCTTACGCTTGATCAGAAAAGTAAATAAGCAAGATTATTAAGACAGAACCAGAGTGAGACTCGAGAGTAGAACTGCAGGGCCAGCCTCTCCTGGGACAAGCATGTCTGCGTTTTCGCACCCACTTCGCACACAGCTGCCTTGCCTGTGGACCTTGGAGGGAGGTGGTGTGAGGTGACAGGACCAGGGAAAATGCTGCGTGTGAGCCTGGAGGTCCAGCCATTTCTCAGTCCCAGGTTCTGTCTGGACAGAGGCTGGGAGTAGGCCTCCAGGACGAGGGCCAGCGGGAGGTCGCTTGGCTGTGCCGAGCACCCCTTTCCTCCTTGTGGGGGTAGAGGGACCGGCAGAAAGGCGAGGGGCTCATCCATCAGGACCTTCTCATGGGTGTGAGACCCGGAAGGGATCCTGGGAAAGGGTGGGCTGTGGGCCCAGGAAGCTTGCACACATCATAATTCCTTGACAGCTTTATTGAGGTGTAATTGACAAGCAATAGACCACACAGGTTGAGAGTGTCCTATTTGGTACGTTCTGACATGTGCATACACCGTGAAATGGTCACCGCAGTCCAGGTAGCAAGTCACCTCCCAGGGTTGGTTCCATTCTGTGGGTGGCTTCTCCAGTTTCCTAACAGTACCTTTTAAAGAGAAGACATCTTCATGTTGAGGAAGCCAATTATAATTTCTTTAAGGATTGCATTCCATGTTGTACCTAAGAAATCTTTGCCTAAACGAAGGTTACAAAGGTTTTCTCATATGCTTCCTTCTAGCAGTTTTATCATTTAATGTTTTATATTTTGATTTATCACTTGCTTTGAGTTAATTCTTGTATATGGTGTGAGGTATGGATTGCATTTTATTGTTGCATGTGTTTATAATAATTATTTTTAAAATTTTTAAATGATTACTAGTAATCTGTATTATTATTAATTGCTAGCACAACATGTTGAAAAGACTATCTTTCCTCCACTGAATTATCCTTACATATTTGTTGAAATTAATTAGCCATGTCTGTGTGGGTTTATTTCTAGAGTCTGATCTGTTGGTCTATCTTGACACCAATACCACACTGTCTTGGTTACAGTAGCTTCATAATAAGTCTTGAAGTGAGTGTTTGCCTTTCCACTGTGTTCTTTTTAAAGTTCTTTTGTCCATTCTAGATATTCTGTAGGCCCATAAAAATTAGAGTCAGTTTTTTGTTTTTCTATAAAAACCTTGCGGGGATTTTGGATGAGATTACATGGAATCTGTAGATCAATTGGGGAGACTTGATATCTTAGTAGTAGTGTGTCTTCCGGTTCAGGATTACAGTGAATCTCTTCAGTTATTTGTGGCTTTTAAATTTGTCTCAGCAATATTTTGTAGTTTTCTGTGCTCAGGCTCTGTACAACTTTTGTTAGATTTATGCCCAAATGTTTCTTATGTTTTAATGCTATTGTAAATACTTTTTTAATTTTCAATTTGATTGTTGTTAGTGCATAGAAATATAATTGAGGTTTTTATATTGATCTTGTACCCAGCAACCTTGCTATACTCACTTATTAGTTCTAGTCACTTTTTTGTATATCACAAAAGATTTTCTATGTACACTATGTCTGCAAATAAAAACAGATTTACAACCTTTTCATCTGGATTTCTTTTATTTATTTTTTTCTTGCCTTACTGCATGAACTAGAACTTCCAGTACTATGGTGACTAGAAGTGGCGAGAAGAAACTTTTGTTCCTAATGTTAAGATGAAATAATTCGGTGTTTCACATTAAATGTGGTATTAGCATATGTGTTTGGAAGATGTGCTTTATCAGTTTGAGGAAGTTCCCTTTTATTCCTAGTTTGCTGAGGATTTTTTTTTTTAAATTAGAAATGGATGCTTGATTTGGCCAAATGCTTCTTTATATATCTATTAAGTTGATTATATAGTTTTTCATTTTTTGGCTTGTTAACATGATGAATTACATTGATTGATTCAAAAATTAAACCAACATGCATTTGTAGGAGAAAATCCCCTTGGTCATGCTGTTCTTTATATATGTTATTGGATTTGGTTTACTAAAAATTTAAAAATAATTTTTGCATTTATTTTTATGTACGATACGGTACGATAGCTTTCTGCTTTGTGATATCTTAACCTTGTTTTGGTATCAGGGTTGTGCTAGCTTTATAGATTGCACTGAGAAATAATCCTTCCTCTATTTTCCTGAAGAGTTTGGTATTATTGTTTTCTGAAATGTCTGAGTAGAAGCCATCTGGGCCTGGTGCTTTCTATTGGAAAAATTTTAAACTAAAATTTCAATGTCTTTAATAGTTAAAGCGCTGTTTGGATTATTTACTTGTTTTTGAGTAAGGTTTGGTGTTTGCTCATTTCATCTAAATTGTTGACATAACATTTTTTACATTATTTTTTTTATCATTACATCTTTTATTCTTGAGATTGGTAATTTGCTCTCTCTCTTTCTCTCTCTCTCTCTCTCTCTCTCTCTCTCTCTCTCTCTCTCTCTCTCCCTTCCTCCCCTAAGCAGCCTGGCAACAGTTTCATCAATTTTATTGATCCTGTCAAAGAGCCAGTTTTTGGCTTTATTGATTTTTTTTATTGATTTCTATTTCTTTGATATCTTACTCTGATCATTTTTATTTTCTTTTTGTCTGCTTAATTTTTGGTTTGTTTGTCATTCTTCAGCTAGTATTTTAAAGTGGAAGGTGAAAAAATTGATTTGAGAGCTTTCTTCTTTTCGAATGTGGGCATTTAAATCTACAAATTTCACTCTGAGTCCTGCTTTAGCAGCGGCCTATACATCGGGTTTGCTTTAGTTCAGTTCTCAATATTTCCAAATTTTCCTTTGACTTATGAGTTATTAGAAGTGTATAATTTAGTTTCCACGTTCTTGGAGATTTTCTAGGTATCTTTGCATTAATGACGTTCAATTTAATTCCACTGTGGTCAGTGAACACACTTCCATGACTTGAATATGTGAGACTTGTTTAAGGCCCAGAATGTGATCTGTTTTGGTGAGTACTTGTGTGCACTTGCAGCATATTCCACTGTTGTCGGGTGAAGGACTCTAATATGTCAATTGGGGCAAGTTGGTTGATAGTGTTCAAGTGTTATTAATGATCTTTCTCTCCACTTGCTTCGTTAATTTTTGAAAAGAGGATCTTCAAATCTTCAACTGAAATGGTAAATTTGTCTTTTTCTCCATGCCATTCTAGGAGTTTTGCTTCATATGTTTTGAAGTGCTGTTACTGAGTGCATGAACATTTAGGGTTAGTATATCCTTTTGATAAATTAACTTGATAAATTGAGGTCATTATGAAGTGACCTTCATTGTTGCTTTGTTATTCTTTGCCCTGAAATCTATTTTCTGTTATCAATAGAGTGACACCCACTTTTCTTTTGTGTCAGTATGCTATATATTTTCCAATCATTTTACTTTTAACCTAGTGTCTTCATATTTAAAGTAGGTTTCTTGCAGGTAGCAGAGATTTGGGCGTTGTTTTGTGGACAAACTCTGCTTTTTAATTGTGGTGTTTAGATCATTACAGTCTTGTGCCTTTTAACAGCGGATGCATCCTAAGATATGTGTCCTTAGAGGATTTCATCGATCTGTGAACAACAGAGTGCACTTACACCAACCTAGACGGTACGGCCGGCTACCCACCGGGGCTCTGCGGTGTAGCCCACAGCACTGAGGCCGCAAGCCTGCGCCGTAGGTTATGGTACTGAATATTGTAGGCAACTGTAACCCAAAGTATTGTGTGCATAGGAAAGGGACAGCAAACATTTATATTAATAAAAGCGTAATATGCTAATTACACCAGACAGCCAAATGACCTTCCGGACATCCTTCCAGACAAAGCGTGGCGGCGGGGACCGAGGCAGAGGCAGTTAGGGGCAATCAGACAGGTGAGCAGTGAAGGGCGATCAGGCAGGCAGGCAGAGTGGTTAGGGGCAATCAGGCAGACAGGCAGGCAGGCAAGTGGTTAGGAGCCAGTGGTCCCAGGTTGTGAGAGGGATGTTGGACATCCCTCGAGGAGTCCCAGATTGCGAGCGGGTGCAGGCCTGGCTGAGGGACACCCTCCTGTGCACGAATTTTGTGCACCAGGCCTCTAGCACAATATAAAAATAAAAAACGGTACACCTGTACAGGGAACACACCATGAATGGAGCTCATAGGCCCAGGAGCTGCTTGGGGTGAGTGGTGAGTGAGCGGTGAGTGAATGTGGAGGCTCGGACACTAGTGTACAGCACTGAAGACTTTATAAACACTACACACTTAGGCTACACTCGATTTATAAAACAGCAGAGGTTAATTAAACACCAAAGAAAATGGTGCAATTCAGAGACGTGGCAAACACGAGATGTATGAGGCATAACACGGCATACTGTTTACAGCAAACATTTTACAGTAAGTAATTATTTTACCTAAAATAATGATAAAACTATAGTATAATAGATACATAACCCCAGAACATGGTCGTTTATCATCATCACCATCGAGCACTGTGCACTGTTCGTAATGGTGGGCGCTGTGCTTGCCTGCGACCCACAGCGCTGGAGATTTGCTTACCCCAGCATCCCCACCAGCACCCTCTGGGACAATAGCATCCTGGCTGGGCCCCACTGCCCAGAGGCAAGCAAGGTGCCCTCTGGCCTGGCCCCGAGCCACCAGCAAGGGGATGATCTGTGCGTGTGGGAAAGATGTGGTGGAGCCATGCCCCTCTCATTTACAAGATCCATCTCCCCGGAGGTGGCGACAGCATATTTAAATGAGGAGGCTCTTCTCGCTGGGATTGCTGGGAGCGGGGGTTGCTGGAGGGCCTGCTGCGGTGGGCACCCTGCCCGGTCTCTTTGGGACACCTGCCCTGTGTTTCTGCGGGGTGTATCGGGAAGTGGGCTCCCTCCTTTAGCTTCCATGTGACCCGCCTTGGGATGGCCAGAAGCTCAGGTCCCATGAATCCTGCACCTGAGCCACCAAGTGGCAGCCCTTTCCTGAGCCTGGGCGGCAGCTGGGAGGAGATGGAGTGTGGAACCAGGTGTGTATGAGGGACAGCGAGCGGAAGATGCCGCTGAAGTAGAGGGTGGTCGGAGGGCAGGAGGCAGCCCAGAAGTTCTGAAATCTGTCCTGCCCGTGACCTGGCCTCCAAAGGGGCCCCAGAAACCGAAGTCTCCGCTGCTATCAACCCCAAGCCCTGGGGTCCCTGCCGATATCCTCCGGAATGGGGCATCAGAATACTTTCAAGGCACATCCTCACCCCTCGTGTGTCTGGAGAGACCCGTGCTTGTGGGGACGAGCTGCCTGCCAGCTGCTCACCTGGAGGAGTCAGGCTCACTGGACCCTCTTCCTCCCATTCAGCAGATTGGAAAATAGAGGCTTGGAGACGAGAGGTGCCTTCCAAGCTTACACAGGGCACCATGCTTTGTGTGGTAATGAGCTCTCCATCCCCGGAGGTGTGCAATGCTGGGAACCCCCAGGCAGAGTGTGAGGGAGCCTCTGGGCCATGCTGCCAAAAGCTGGCTGGGTGGCGTTCAACCCCTACCCCCCCGCCCCCCCTTCCCCGCAGACCACACTCATCTTCCTTCCTTGAGGCCACCCACTGGCTCCCAGTCTTCCCCTTCTTGCTGCCCTGGAACTGGTCTTCACTCTCTCTCTGAAGTGAACTTACTGTATAAGTTCTAACAAGCAATGTTCTGATCTCACCTCTTGTGGCTGCAGGAGATCCCAGTCTGTGGTCCCCCTTCAAATGGAATGCCGTGAGTGAGTAATTGCTCTGCGAAGCTGAGGAGTCTGACTGAATGGGAATCATGATTGTGCGTTAATTAAAACCCCACTGATGATTAAAATTATATTTTGGCGTTTTAATAGCCCTGTGAGGGACAAGGAGATACCGGTGTGACTGCGTTGAAGGTCGGCGGTACGTCAGGCGTGTTTTCGTGGTTCCAGAAACCTGACGTGGGACCTTTGCCCGAGATGGCCTGGGAGTGGCGATGAGGTCTGTGGCCCTTGGGAACCCGAGGGCAGGGATCCTTTGACCTTTGTGAAGTCGGGGTTCGGGGTGAGCTGCTCAGGGGTGCAGAGCGGCTGGGAAACCGGGGAGGAGGTCTGGGGTGGCGATGACGACACCCAGGTCAAATGCCTCCTGGGCTCCCCGAGTCGGAGCGTGGAGTTCTCTATGGATGAGGGGATAGGACTGTGTGGTGAGCTGGGAGGGTGGCAGGTCATCTGCTCACCCAGCTGGCGGCTCATCAGCACCAGCCCGGGGCGTTGGAAGCCTTCACGCTCCTCACTGCTCCCTGGAGACGTGAGCAGGTGGGTGGGGAGGACCCAGGCCAACCCCTCAGGTGTCTGTCTGTGTGCCCACAGGTGTCCGGGGTTCATCAGGGTCAGGGGTGTTTTACCTCCTCCGGCCTCCCTTCTGCTTGTGCACCCAGTGGAGGTGAGCATTCATTGGGTCAGGGACACACACATATCCCGTCTCTGTCCTGTCTGGGGTATGGGCTCGAATGCCCTCCTAGCACTGGGCCAGCCTGGCCTTCCTGCGGGAATGGAGCCCCCCATGAACTTGCTGGGGGCCTAGGAAAGTTTCTCCCTAGGAAGGGGGAGGTGCCCAGGGGCTGGTGAGGGCCGGCTTTACCACCGAAGACAGCAGGCGTCTGGAGGCCCTCGGACAAGGCCATTTGCACGCGGCTGTTTTGATACGGGATGTGTGTTGGTCAGGAAAAGGCAGGAAATAGCACCTTCAAATTGGGTCACATGAGGGGAATTTATTGGATGTGTCACTTGGAAAGGGGATGCTGTGGTGCCCAGCCCGGGCCTGAGGAGGGGGTGCAGCAGCTGGAGTTCAGGGAGGACCTGGGGGATGGGGGCCTGGTGGTCACCTCCGATCAGCTTCCTGGCCCCGAGGAGGAGCCTGGAGGGTGGGCGAGGACAGACAGATGGAAGGGGAGCAGCAGGAACGGGATCTGGTCTGCGAGGTGACCGGGTGGCTCTGGCACACGCTGAGTGTTCAGTGACCAAGGGGACGTCCCACAGGGGGTGTGGCCTTGAGATGGCCCTGGGAGGGAGGTTTTGGGCGGAGGTCCTGGAGGAGGGGTAAGGCTTGTGCAGAGGGGGCATGCAGGTAGGGAGTAGGAGGGGAAGGGGAGAAGGCCGGTGACTGGATGTGTTGGGAGCCCAGGTGTGGCAGCCCCGATGGGACAGGTGACTTGGGAGTCCTGGATTCTGCAGGATGTTAGTGCCGCTGACGGGGGCGATGGAGCAGGGCCACGTTCTGGGAAGAGAATACGGCAGGATGCGGGGACTGGGCTGGTGGAGGCTGGAGGTGGGGGAGCCGTTAGGGGTTACAGTGTGGGTCTGGGTGGGGAGCTCATGAGGGTCGGATCCCACTGGCTGCTTCAGGGACAAAGGAGAGGAGAATGGAGGGTGGGGTCTGAGGTTCTGGTCAGAGAAAGGACAAGGCTTGCTAACGGTGGGAGAGTGGGGGGGCGGGGGAGGGGCCTGGCCCCGGCCTGGTGCTACCATCCAGAGGGGCTGAGGCTGGCCGGGCCTCACGCTCCCCAGATTCTTGGGGGCGTTGGTGGTGCTCGGGGTCTTCTCTCCTGTGATCTCAGCGTGTCCCCGTCAGAACCACCTGCAGAGTCTGTTAGAAAGGCAGCTCCCTGAGCCCCTGCCCCGATGAGCCGGCCCAGCCCAGGAAGTTCCATGCACCTGAGCTGGTGGCTGCTGCTGTGACCTTCACCCTCCTGACCTCCAGGGAGGGTCCGTGTGGTTGTGCCTCTCACAGGTGTGGACACTGAGCACAGGGAGGTGAGCCGCCTGCTCAGCCCACAGTGTGAGGCCAGGCCTGTGTCAGGGCCCAGCTCAGACCTGTGGCCTCAGGCAGCCAGGGCCTGGTGGGGGAGGGGGGACAAGAGGTGGGGAGGGGGGCAACTTCCATTCCTTTGTTCCTACTTCCTGGACCCCAGGCAGCTCCCTGGGAGGTTGTCTCCCCCGGGCAGGGACTCACAGGGAGTGGGTGAGTGGGTGCCAGGCCTGATAGGGTCCGCTCAGCCTGCGCACGCCCAGTGCGCCTCCCACTCAGTCGGCATTTTCATTTCGGAAAAGGTGGGACAGGAAGGGCGGGGCAGGGCCACAGGAGCGTGAAAGGGGACAGAAAGGGCCAGGTCTGCAGGGCCGGCCTCACTGATGGGGGCTCCTGGCCAGTGTGCAGAATGGAATGGCCGGTGTGGACATCTCCGGACAGGAGCCACTGTTCCTCCCGTGGGCCCAGCGTCCTGCTGGGCTGTGGGTGGTGGGGACAGGGCATGCTCCCCGTCCCCAGGAGATCACAGGGGAAAGGGGCAGACGGGGAAGGAGAGGGTCACGTGCACTAAAGCCTGCTGGAATCTCTGGGACGGACTGGCCATTCACGCCCATGTGCATTGTGGGCCAGATAGTCCCGTGGTTGGCAAACTGCGGCTCGTGAGCCACATGCGGCTCTTTGGCCCCTTGAGTGTGGCTCTTCCACAAAATACCATGTGCGGGCGCACGTACAGTGCGATTGAAACTTTGTGGCCCATGCGCAGAAGTCGGTTTTTGGTCCAGGCGAGTCTATTTTGAAGAAGTACTGTTGATACTTGGCTCTGTTGACTAATGAGTTTGCCGACCACTGAGATAGTCAGTCTTGCCTCCGCGGAGTTTACATTCTAGCGAGGGAGCCATCCATCAAAGCGTCACTAGAAGAGCTGGAGATGCTGGTAAAAGCAGGTTGGAAGTCACCAGCAGACACTTGGAGGTTGGAACACAAAGCTGAGCAGGAGCATTTTAAGAGATGAGAACAGCCTGTGCAAAGGCCCTGTGGCAGGAGCGACTGGAGGAGCCCATTACGACCGAAGTGGAGGGTGTTGGGGTCATAGGGTTGCAAGATAAGCTGAAGGGGCAAGACAGGAAATGACCCAACACATCCGTCATCCCAGGCCAAAGGGTGCCGACTCACCACCCGCCCACACGTTCTCCCCACCTGACTGTTCCCCAAGGGCGAGCCAAGCTTATTCTAGGACTGACTGTGTCAGAGGCTCAGCAACGCCGTGGGTGGACCCGGGAGAGGTGACAAAGAAGAAAATGATCGAAAGGCAGGAAAAGCCAAGCGCCTGGATGCCAAGAAGCTGTTCAAGGCCTGGGAGCCAGGGCAAAGGTCCGCCTGCACCTGACAGGCGCGGGGGAGCGACACCACATGCTTGCGATGGGGGCGGGGGATGTGACCCGGGTGGCACTTTGGAAAGATGCCGTGGTTCGGGCGTGGACCGATTGGAGGAGACGAGCAGGACAGGCCAGTGGGCGGTGGTCCCAGTGAGACGTGTCTGTGGCTGAGACGGGCGGGCTCTCCCAGGGGTTAAAGTTTGACTCCTCTGTCTCAGCTCCTTTGTAGACGGGCTTCGAGCAGCAGCCATTCACCCGTTCTTTACTGACTCCCTCTCTCGAAACCTGATCAGGATGCCCCTCCCCATTCATTCAATGCCAGCGCATGAGGGTTGTGCCCGGGGTTCAAGGCTCCAGTCTTGGGGCCAGCCCCAGCCCGTGGGGGCTCATGGCCCAGCATGGCCTGGGGGGAAGCGGCTCGGCGATCTGGAGCGCCCCGAGGAGCTGGGGAAGGAATGCGCCTGAGCTGATGCCCGAGCCTCATCTGGGTGCAGAAGGCAAGGAAGGGTGTGCCCATGAGAGGGCACAGCAACAGGGAAACCCCTGGACGCAGGAGACCCGTGAGAGCGTGGCGTGAGGAAGGTGTTAGAAAGGGACATGGTGGGGGAGACTCCCTGCCACTGTGGGCTGTTTGGAAAGCCCGGGGTCTGGCAGGCGGGAGGCAGGTGCTGGGGCAGGACAGGGCCTGGGCCTGCTCCAGGCTGTGGGCGCTTCTCGCAGGTGGCCCTTTGATCTCACAACAAATAGCCTATTCAGCATCTCCAAGACGGGCTGGCTCCCGGCAGCCAGGGTGGGGAGGTGGCAAGACATAGGGGATTGTCCCCAGGTTCCAGGGCAGGGAGGTTGCTCAGCGGCTCCCACTGCACCCACAGGGAGGAGCTGGGCTCCAGCGGCCTTTGGGAGGGCCGCTAGCCAGGGACTCCCCAGACAGGCCCCACAGTGGGTGTGGGGGCTGGGGCACCCGGCTCCTTTGTCTGCCTCTGCAGGGGCCTGGGGCTGGGGCGGGTGCCTGGGATGGGGCAGGACTCGCCTGCATTGGAGGGTGGGGGGCAGTTGTGCTCCTGTGCACAGACCCGAGGGAGACAGACCCTCTGCACGGACTGACCGGCGGAGTCCTCTCTCCCTCTCTCTCTGTGGGTGAGGGCCATGTATTGGGAGAGGCAAGGCTGGCTGTGTGGCTCTAAACACTGAGAAGCCCGAGGTCTCCTGCCCACCATACACCTGCCGCCCAACCCACAGTTAATGCTAACACCACAAGGGAGACTGTATCCTAAAAATGACCTGAATGTTCATGAACGCTGAGCACAGAACAGCTTCTTCCTAGACTTTTGGGTTCTTTCTCTCGATTCACCTCCTTGTTCTGGGTGCCTCTGCTCTGCTGGTGGCCCGTGTGACAAGGGGTGATTCAGAGCCACTCTGAACCTCGGGCTCTTCCTCTGGACACCGGTGACAATGCCCATTGGCAGGGTTGCTGTGAGGACTGAGTGTGCTGAGTGGTGTGCGCATGCATCAGAGACGCCCAGGGACCCTAGGGCCCCATCTCTTAAGAAAGAGAAGTTGGCTTAGGACGAAACTTTAATTGAAATGTTTTTGTTGTGCTAAGAATAAGCCCAAAGTCAAGAAATTATTTAGAGGTTGTTCTCATTGAGTTCAAACATGCAGGAGACGAATGAACAGTCTGTGTTCTTCCTCACAGCAGCACTGATATGGTCTTCTTCGAAAATGCAAATAAAGCAGTTGACGTTTTCAAATGGATTTTATCCATTTACTCAGTCGTTGAGTTATTCTGCAAGCAAGCAGTGAGCACCTACTCTGTGTGAGTCTGGTGCTGCTCCCAGGGATGCTGGAAAGAGAAGAGAGGAGGCTCGAGGCTGTGGGAAAGGGCAAACTCAGGTCCTGCCGGTCCCGTAATTCACCAACCGTGACCTTGGGCAAGTCGTTTCAACGCTGCAGCCCTCCCGGGTTCTCATTTGTGTGCTCAGGATGATAATCTTTCTCCCGCAGGGTGGTTTGGGAGGATTAAAGTTAATGCACGGACAATGCCTGGTGCGCGGGGCCAAAGAGCAGCCAGTATTACTAAGGCTGGTCCCTGCCCTGAGAGGCTGGTGGTCGGTCTCTCGAGACGAGCAGACACAACCCAAAGTGAGTGTCCGTGTGAAAGTGTGTCTCTCCTGCATCGGTGGCAGATGCGGGCTTGGAAACTTCTCGAAGGAAACTGGCCCCTGGATGCTGCTTTGGGTGGCCCTGTATCCAGCCCATTTGCAAAAGACCACTGAAAACGAACCAGGTTTCTGACGACCGCGTGTTTTCCTTAGGAGTGCTGCCCAGCAGGGAGGCGCGGAGCCCGGGGGAGGTCCTGGGAGCCCGGCCACCTGGGCTCTGGGCGTGGCTGAGTGGGGCCCCTGCTGGAGGAGGCAGGACATGTTCCCCGAGTGTGTTTGTCCTGCAGATCCGCCCTGGGATCCCAGCCAGCTAGTGATTTCCAGGGACTCTCATGCGTCTCTCCTCTTGCCTGGACCCGCTGGCCACACGACCCAGTGGCCTCTTTCCCACGCCCACCGTCTGGTGGAGGTTGGTCCACATGCCAGGAGGGGTACCAGGGCTGGGCTTGTAGTCACAGAGCGTTCACCCAGGGCTCGGGGTGGCTGGACCCACACCCGCTTGAGAGCCAGGTGGGGAGACTGAGACGAGCTCTGAAATCAAGGAAATGGGGGTCAAGTCTCAAGTGCGCCCCCGACTGCCCACCCCTCTGTCCTGTTTCCCCATCAGAGAACCAGGCAGGTCACGGGCTCCGGTGTCTCCGGCTCCCAGGCCCTCTCTGCGCCTGAACTTTGGCCTCAGCAAGTTGGACAATTTCTCAGACACCTCCCAGACTTTTGTAACCCATGACTCTCTTGCCGGCCAGTTCCTTCCTGCCAACACCCACTCCCACCCACATGAGAAATACCTGCCCGTGGACGACACGGGCTCGGACAGGCAGTTTCCCAGAAAGGCCACGATGGCCCAATTGCCACAGCCTGAGGCTGGCAGGGCGGGCGAGCTGTGGGAGCCGCCAGGAAGCTCACGCCCTCGCCTCTCCCTGCCGGCCACCTCCAGACCAGCCAAGCCAGAAATACCCAGGCCCCCAAGTCCTCTTAGCACCGGGAACCAGGGCTTTCTAGAAAGTGAGCGTCAGGGCCCGGGTCGGCCCCGCCATCCATCATTCCGGCTCAGCCCTTGCTCACCTGGGCTCGCCCTGTTCTGAAAGCAGCAGCGTCCCTGCCAGCTGAGTCACACGGGGATGCCAGCCAGAGGGCGACCGGTCAGCGGCGCAGGGCGACACCCTCCTGGGAAGGCGGGCGAGGGCCCCTTCTCCCTGGGCATACTGGGCTCTGCCCCCTTCCCATTCTGCAGATGGACACCCCAGGTGTGGGTGGGGAGTCCAGCACCTCCCTCTGGCCTCATGCAGGGAGCCGAGGGTCAGTATGGTCTGGGTCTGGCTGCAAAGCCCTTGCTGTTATCATTCCCTGGGCACACTGGGCTCTGCCCTCTTCCCATTCTGCAGATGGACACCCCAGGTGTGGGGTGGGGAGTCCAGCACCTCTCTCTGGCCTCATGCAGGGAGCCAAGGGTCAGCATGGTCTGGGTCTGGCTGCAAAGCCCTTGCTGTTATCATTCTTCTTTTTTATTTAAAAAAAATATATTTTAAAATATATTTTATTATTTTCTACAGAGAGGAAGGCAGAATTGAACCTGGGACCCTTCAGTCCGCAGGCCGATGCTCTATCCACCGAGCCAAACCAGCCAGGGCAAAATATATATATTTTTAATTGACTTCAGAGAGGAAGGGAGACGGAGAGCGAGATAGAAAGTTAATGATGAGAGGGAATCATTGATCGGCTGCCTCCTGCACGCACCACACTAGGGATCGAGCGCACAACCCTGGCATGTATCTTGACTGGGAATCTAACTGTGACCTCCTGGTTCATTGGTCAAATCTTAAACACTGAACCACATGGGGTGGGCCTTCTTCTTTTTTTTTTAAATATATTTTATTGATTTTTTACAGAGAGGAAGGGAGAGGGACAGAAAGCCAGAAACATCAATGAGAGAGAAACATCGATCAGCTGCCTCCTGCACACCCCCCCACCGGGGATATGCCCGCATCCAAGGTACATGCCCCTGACCAGAATCAAACCTGGGACCCCTGAGTCCGCAGGCCGATGCTCTATCCACTGAGCCAAACCGGTCAGGGCTGGGCCTTCTTCTTATCTATATATATAAAACCCTAATGTGCAAATAGACCGAACGGCAGAACAACCGAACAACCGGTCACTATTATGTGCACTGACCACCAGGTGGCACACACGGAACCTGGCGGGCATTGGCAGCAGTGGCAGAGTGTGGAACATGTTGGGTGTCGGCCGTGGCAGGATGGTGGAGCAGGTGAGCAGGGGCGCCAGTCACTATCATTGGGTGAGCCTCTGGTGGTTACTGAAAATTCCTTGCTCCTGCACATCGCAGTCCCACCCGGCACTCGCACCTGCTGCCAGCATTAGAACTGCCGCTCCCATTTGCTGCCAGCGCCATCCTGATTGAGGCCGGCCCGGGTCCTGGGTGCCTGTGGTGGGCCAGAGAGAGGGAAGCCCAGGTTCCGGGTGCCTGTGACTGGCTGGAGGAGAAAATCCTGGGTCGTGGGTGCGGGGTGAGGCAGAGGTGGATAGGGGAGATCAGGCCAGCAGGCTATCAAGCAGGCAGGCAGAAGTGGTTAGAGGTGATCAGGCAGGCAGGCAGGTGAGCGGTTAGGAGCCAGCGGTCCCAAATTGCTAGAGGCAATCAGACATCCCCTGAGGGCTCCTGGATTGGAGAGGGTGCAGGCCGGGCTGAGGGACCCCCCCTCCCATGCATGAATTTCGTGCACTGGGCCTCTAGTAATAAAATAAACAGTGACGGTGGTGGTTCCTGGGTGCTAAGTGCAGTTGGGCACTCTCATCCACAGGCCAGGCAATTCACTGGATCTGCACCATGACCCGGTTCAAAGAGGCACCAATGGCTCCACTTTAAAAAGAAGAAAAGGAAGGTTTTACTACCTTCATAGATTTGCCTTCTCCTCCACCCTGAGAGCCAAGATCCAGGGGCCGGCTCAGTGTCACACCCTTGGGGCACCAAGCCTGGCATGGAATGTTCACTCACTTACTCACTCTCATTCACTCATTCTTTTTTTTTTAAATATATTTTATTGATTTTTTACAGAGAGGAAGGGAGAGGGATAGAGAGCTAGAAACATCAATGAGAGAGAAACATCGATCAGCTGCCTCCTGCACACCCCCCACTGGGGATGTGCCTGCAACCAAGGTACATGCCCCTGACCGGAATCGAACCTGGGACCCCTGAGTCTGCAGGCTGATGCTCTATCCACTGAGCCAAACCGGCCAGGGCTCACTCACTCATTCTCATTCACTCACTCGTTCATTCATTCACTATCTTTCACTCATTCATTCATTCATTCCCAGTGACCCAAATGAGGGAAGCACATGTCAGTGAAGTGAATGAATGAATTTATTCATTCAAGAAACATGGAGCGTTTCTCCTGTTCCAGGCATATCATGGGTGCTCAGTGAAACATTTTCTGTCTTTTTTTTTGAGAAGGAGAAATACATGTATGCCTCTGGTTTATTGACTTGGGAAACAAACTTAAAATTTAACTTTTTGAATTTTAGAGCCATCACATAGCAAAACAGGGAGGGGCACGAGGGATCTCCCTTTTCCTGGGCTCTCACGTGACAGGAGAGCAATGGGCCCAATGCCAAAGAGGGACGCCCCAGGGCACCCCACGGCCCTGGCCAAGCCTGGACTTGCCCACCTGCCTTCAGGCTTACAACACGGCGAGCTACTCTCACAAAACAGCTGCTCTTCCCTGCGCCTGAGGACCCACGTGACTGATGGGGGCACTGAGACATGGGTGACTACAGCAGGACATGGGCTTGGAGGTGGGGACAGCAAGAGAGTGGAGAGCTGACCGCGCCCTCTCCCCCACTGTGGGTGAGGCGTCTGGGTCCCACTGCGAAGCTCGGAGAGGAGCAGCGACTCAGCCACCGCAGGCAGGGCTGAGCGGGATGCAGATGGACCCGGTGGTGCCGCGGGCAGCGAGGTGTTTTGCTGGAGCGTCGGAGCCTGGGTTTGAACACTGCCCCTTGCTTCTGTGTGGCCCGTGAGGATCACATGAGTGACACTCGTCAAGGGCTGAGCACAAGTAAGTGCCCAGCGTTCGCTGGTGTTATCGTTCCTGTCATTAGGCCCAGATGTGCCCTCCCTCCTTGGGTGACCTTGGGAAATCCCTTAAAGTCTCCCAGTAGATCCTCGGTTTCCTCGTGTGCTGGTGCCCAGGGCCTGGCATCCTGCTCGGCCAGCTCAGACTGCTAAGTTTATTTCCGTTTCTTGGATAGGTTGTTAGAGTTCAAAAATCAGGAAAGGAGTCTGGATGCTGAAGAGGCAGGTGAGACCTGGGCGCGGGGGCTCAGCCCCCAGGAGTCCTGGCTTTTGAAGGCTCCCCGGGCTTCTCTAGGGCTGCTGGGCAGACACCAAATGTCCCTCTTGCCTCACCTGCTGGGCATTGCAACATGGGCCCAGCGCGAAGGCTAGGCTGTCCGAGGACAACCGCCTTAGTCATGGGAACCTGCGGAGCCCCGCCCAGCAGTGCCGGGCAGTCGGTGGTTAGGCAGGGGCCTGTGGGGGAAGGCCTGGTTCTGCAGGTAGCCAGCCACCTGGAGATCCTCCCTGGAGACACACCTGGAGATCCTCCCTGGAGACACACCTGGAGATCTCCATGTGCCCAGGGGAGCTGGGGGGCTGCCCTTGCTTCGAGTGAGACGGGGAGGCTCCGCTAGGACTGGTGTGGCTGCCTGTGCTTGCTGGGCGGCATGGACCCAGCTTCTGTTCCTTGCTCTTCGTTGACCTGCTGGCTGAGCCTCAGGGTTCCCATCTGTAAAAGAAAGTGACTAGACTGGGTCTCTACCACCATCTCAAGTGGAAATTCCTCTAAGTTGGGTTCTCAGTTCCTTATTCTGCTCAGAGCCCCGTGCAGAGTGGGTTCCCAGTAGCTGTGACATGAGGAAGTGACATGAATGAATGAATGAATGAGGGAACAAAACACAACTCCTTCCTCCCTCCCTCCCTCCCTTCCTTTCTTTCATTCTTGTTGTTAATCCTCACCCAAAAATATTTTTCCATTGATTTTTTTTAAAGAGAGAGTGGAAGGGAGGGAGCAGGAGACACACAGAGAGAAACATACTTGTGAGAGAGACGCATCAAATGGTTGCCTTCTACGGCCACCACAACCCAGGTCAGGGATCGAGCCTGCAACCGAGGTCCATGTCATGTCCTTGACTGGAATTGATCCCGGGACCCTCAGTCCACTGGACAATGCTCTAGCCACTGAGCCAAACCAGGGAGGGCTCATCTTTTCGTCCCACAGATGGCTTGGCAGTGGGATCGGCTCAGAGCAGAATTACCCGCCCACCCCAGGGGGCTGCCGGCTCAGGTAGAAAGACTCTCTGCTCCAGGCGGCAGAGCAAACCAATTACAGTTTGTGTGTTTAGCATTTTGCACTCAAAACACTGAGGGAGGAAAGGTCATCTTCTGAAATGAGGCGCATCTTGTTGGCTGATGCTGCTTGAGTTTTTCTTTGGAGGCAGGGCCTGGTCGGGGCGCCCAGAGCTCGTGTGGAAAGGCCAGTGATGGAGGCCCGAGGTGATGCCTCCTCACCTGGAATGCCCTCTCTGCCAGTTCTCACCGGCCCTGCGTTACTCACGGCCGCCGAGAGCGGCAATCGGCAAGCGTGTGTTTTTAGCTCATGACTCAAGGCTGACTCAACACTGGGGACCGGGCTTTCCGTGGCCCCGAGCTGGGCTCCTGCTTCCTGGAAACGCCCGAGTTGTTTGCGGAGTCCTTCGACGGGGCCCAGGGAGCAGAACCATCTGGTGGGAGGTCGTGCCAACCTCCAGGAAGGTGAGCGAGTGGAGGCGCTCTCTTTAAAGCCGCAGAGCTGGGGTTGGAACCCAGCACCTCCTGACTTTGAACGTATTCTCCCCCTCTCTGCTCTATGCAGGCCCCCTCTCCCCCTGGCCACCTGCAGGGCTCAGCGAGGCCGTCCTGGGCGCTCCTGGTGGCATGAAGACACCCTCGCCTTTGAAGCCGAGCCCACCCTCCTCAGCACAGAGGGGGTTTCTGGGTGCATCTGCAGGGCTTCCGGACGGGCCAGGGGATCGGATCCAGAAGATTTGCTGGGCGGGGGAGGGGCTGTGTCAGACCTCCTGGCCGTGCTTCGGGGCAATGGTGGATCGTTCATCCCTGTTTGTGGGGCCATCTTGCTGGTGGTGCCTCTCCCCACCCCGGCCGCCCCTGTGCTGGCCGCCCCGGCCAGCCCGGCGGGAAGTGCAGACGCTGAGCTGTGAAGCAGTGGGTTTGACTTGGCCTAACTCTGTGGCTCCCAGACTTGCTGACCCTGGAGAGCCTTGTCTTGTCTTTTCCTTTGCGTTGCCTTCTCTTCTCTCCTGATCCCTTTCCTTTCTTTGCTTTCTGGCCTCTCTCTGATCTCTGTCTCCCACGGTGTCTGGGCTGCCCCCTCTGCCCGTAAACCACCCCCCCCCAGGGTTTGACTTGGCCTAACTCTGCGCTCCCAGACTTGTCTGACCCTGGAGAGCCTTGTCTTGTCTTTTCCTTTTGCGTTGCCTTCTCTTCTCTCCTGTTCCCTTTCCTTTCTTTGCTTTCTGGCCTCTCTCCGATCTCTGTCTCCCACGGTGTCTGGGCTGCCCCCTCTGCCCGTACTCTCTCCCCTCCCAGGAGCAGCAAAGATCAGACTCTTTGGGAAACAGGCCCCTGAGAGGCTGAGGGGTAACCTCTCAGGTCCACTCTGAATGCACATTGGTCGGGGGCTGCTCTGGGCCTGGTGCTGGGTGGGGCTCTCCCCGTCCCTCATGGCCACCCGCACGGGGGGATGTCATTGTCCCATGTCACCAGCGAGCTCACAGAGGCTCCAAAAGCCCGTGGAGAGCAGGGAGTGCACATATGCAGACGCTGGTGGGCTGCCTCGCCTGGTGCCCAGCACCCCCCCCCCCCTGCGTGTCTCCGTGTCATTCCTTCTTCGCCGACTCCGTCCACACCTTTGGGGACCCCTGGACCTGCTGGGGCAGGACCCCAGCATCTCAGGTCCACTCTGAACGGACATTGGTCGGGGGCTGCTTTGGGCCTGGTGCTGGGTGGGGCTCTCCCTGTCCCTCATGGCCACCCGCACGGGGGGATGTCATTGTCCCATGTCACCAGCGAGCGCACAGAGGCTCCAAAAGCCCGTGGAGAGCACATATGCAGACGCTGATGGGCTGCCTCGCCTGGTGTCCAGAACCCTCCCCTTGCCTCTTATGTGACCATGGACACTTTATTGGGTGATTGGTTTATTTACTAATGTGTTTATTTATTCAATCCTCCCTCGAGAACATGCCTTTTTATTGACTCTGTAGGCAGAGGAAGGGAGGGAGAGAGAGAAACATCGATGTGAGAGAGGAGCATCCATCAGTTGCCTCCCCATGTGCCCATAAGCGAGGTGTGTGTCCTGACTGGGACTCGAACCGCAACCTTTTGGTGCACAGGACGAAGCTCCAACCAACCGAGTCACCCGGCCAGGACACCGTGGACACTGTCGACATGTAAGGTTGGACTTCGGGTCAGCGGGTGCGGCACCTTTCACATCCCGCTCGACCACGCGGCAGCGGCAGTGGCAGCTCGGTGGGTGCAGAGCCCTGCCCTGCTGCGTTCACCCGGCCAGGACACCGTGGACACTGTCGATGTGTAAGGTTGGACTTCGGGTCAGCGGGTGAGGCACCTTTCACATCCCGCTCGACCACTTGGCAGCTCGGTGGGTGCAGAGCCCTGCCCTGCTGCGTGAGGACAGGTGAGAGGAGGCCCCACCGTCACGTCACCTCTGCACAGGTGAGCTGGTGGCGAGAACCATAAGTCCAGCCGTGGCCTCCAGGTCTTGTCCTGAGAGCTGTTCCCAGCGGTCAGAGTGACATATGGCTCCCTGACACAGTGGCCATGGCGATGCTTTTTAACAGATTTGAGTGCAAAGGACAACTTCAGCTCCTTCGAGATACCTGAGGTGGACTCTGAGGCTGAGGGACGATTCTTGGGCCGAGGTTCTGTTTCGATGAAACCTCTCTCCCAGGGTCCGCACGATCTCTTACTGAGCAGTGACGATGCACGTCTGGATGGGCAGCAGAACTAAAAGACTGTCTTTTATCTCCTCCTCTCCTTCGCTTTCTTTCCTCCCTTCCCCGCCCATCTTCCTGCGGCCTCCCCTCCCGGCCTCAGTTAGCAGGGGGAGGGCTGCTTGGTCCAGGGTGCTGCTGTGGGTGGTCCCGACGGCTGAGAGCATCTTCTCTCTGCATCTCTGGCTCTGGGCTCTGGGCTGCTGACTTAAGTGGGAAAATCTTCTTTGCAGATTTCAAAGCCTTGGAGTCGCAACTGTTGATGGTGAATTAAAAAGAAAGGAAAAAAAATTAGGCAAAATATCCCAAAGGCAGTGTGTGGGCAGGGCCCTGGGCCCCCTCCCCCCTGACATCAGATTCCAGGGGCTCAGGCTCCGGGATCAGCAGTGCCTGCTCCAGACGGGCAGGAGGAACTCGGAAGGCTCGTTCTGTGCCCCGTGCCCCCCTGTGTGCCCACGGAGCCCGTCACTCTGGGCCAGTAATAACCACGATGATGTTAGCAGCACACAGGGGCAGGACCGGAAACTGTTGTCATGCTTTGTGTGTGCTGGCTCCTTTAATGGTCACGATCTGATTCCACAGTAGAGGGTTTGAAGCACAGAGATGCTAAGCAACCGGATGGAGGTCACACAGCTCGTGGCGATGGAGCCGGGAACCCAACCTCCACAGGCTGACTCCAGGTCTGTGCTGCTGTTCATTGTTTTCAGGCTGCAAATCCCTTCATAGGGGTCTGCTCCCCAGACTGCGGTAGCTGCTGGGGGTGGGGGTGTCAGCTGCGGGGCACAACTAGACCTCAACTCCAACCCCAGCATGCGCACAGTTCTCCCCCACTGCCTCCAGACCAGGGATGGGAGGGGGTGGATGTGTCACGGTGACAATGGGCAGACCCTCTGCCCTGGGGAGGTGACAGCACGGGGCACACAGGGAGAGGTTCATGGGATATATCGGAGCTGGGTCGGGGAGGATGGCGATATTTGTTGCTGCTGTTGTTGCCGTTTCTCTGTGAGGCGCTCTAGTCTAGTCCCTGGTGTCAGAATCGGTGAAATGCTAAGAACCCCGAAGCACCAATCAGAAAGAATGTGTGCACCCCTATGTTCATAGCAGCGCAATTTACAATAAATAGCTAAGATTTGGAAACAGCCCAAGTGCCCCTCAGTAGACGAGGGGGTAAAAAAGCTGTGGTACATTTACGCCATGGAATACTACGCAGCAGTAAAAAAGAAGGGTCTCTTAGAGACAGCATGGAGGGACCTGGAGAGCATCATGCTAAGTGAAATAAGCCAGTCAGAGAAAGACAAGTGTCACATGATCGCACTCATAGGTGGAATCTAATGAACAAAATAAACTGATGAACAGAGTGGATCCAGAGACATGGAAGCATGGGACAGAGTGCAGGATCTTGGAGGCAAGGCAGGGGGAGGGGGTCTGGGTAGGAGGTAATCAACCAAAGACTTTGCATGCATATGTGCATGGCCCATGGACATGGACAATAGTGTGATGAAGGCTTGGGGTGGGGGGCAGGGGGGCTGGAGGGAGTTAATGGGGGAAAAGGGGGCACATATGTAATACTTTCAACAATAAAGATTAAAAAATAAGAATCAGTGGGATGTAGTTCCGTTTGCTGCGCAATATACTTGCTGTGGTCTTTGCTCCGTGAGGGGGGCACTTTCAATTCACCTTTGGTCCCCAGAGCTGGTGATGTCACCCCAGCCAGTGAGCCCAGAGTGGATGGGCAGGTCTGTGGAACCCAGAGGTACCATGACAACCAGGGGCGGGCTTTGGGCCTGAGCGTGGGCAAAGCAAATGGAATTGTCTGGCCAGGTGTCTTCCCGGTTGGCGTGTTTCCTCACATCCACGGACTTTGCTTACTTCATTTTATTTCCCTCTCCTGGAATAGTTTCTCCTTCCCACAGTCCCGTGGAGTGGGCGCTGAGTCCCACCTCCCGAGGATGAGGCGGAGACTGAGCGGCCCGGGGTCACCTGGAGTCCCGTGTGTGAGACCCGGGTCTGCATCTCCCTCTAGGTTTGCCAGTGGTCCCCCCACGAGCTGCTTAGTTCTCCTCAGGCAAGTGGCCGCTCCCCCTCTCCCATTTCCTATCTTTTTTTTCTTTAATATATTTTTATTGATTTCAGAGAGAAAGAGAGAAACATCAGTGATGAGAGAGAATCACTGATCAGCTGCCTCCTGCACGCCCCGCACTGGGGATCGAGCCCACAATCCAGGCATGTGCCCCGACCAGGAATCTAACTGTGACCTCCTGGTTCATAGGTTGATGCTCAACCACTGAGCCACACCGGCCGGGCGAGCACCTGTCTCCCATCTTTATCTCCCAGATCTTCAGGGGGAACAGCGTGGGCGAGGAGACGGGCCCCTGGGACTGCACAGGCCCGCTCGGCGATGGCAGCCCGGGCTGCGCAGACTTCCCGGTCTGCTGGGCCGCGGAGGGCGCTGGGTTTGGAACCGAACACAGCTGCCTCCTTTGGAGCCAAAGTTTGGTTTCCTCTTGGACGAAGGCTGCTTCCTGGTTGCCGGGGAAGGAGAAGCAAGTCTTTAAAGGCCCGGGCGTCCCCTTGGCCTCCACAGCACGGCCTCCAACAGTTTGATGATTTAAGAGTCGGTGGATTAAAACCAGGTGGTCTGCGTTTCCCCTGAACGCAAGCGCATGTTGAACTTAAAGGAAAGTTGAAAGCAAATCAGGGAATCAGCCTGGGCTTTGCTCAATGCCCCGACTTTGAAAACTTGGCACGAGGTCTGTGCAGAGTCCTGGTCCCAAAGGGGCAGAAAGGACTCGCGGGGGCCCCAGATCTCCCAGGACTGAGGTTTGAGGAGAAACGTAAAGCCTCCATTTTTTCTTTTCTCTTCTGGAGACCCACTTCCATTCTCGTTTTGCACAAAGTATATCCACATGTGGGCCAGCCAACATTTACGAAGCATCTACTCCGTGCCAGTGTTCCTGGTGGGGTTGGTGCTGTTCTCTGGGATCCTCTGCTCTGCCCAGCTGAGCCCTCACTGCCCAGCCCCTTCAGCTTTGCCCCTGCTGGCCCCCGGCTGCTTGCCCTTTCAGGCCTTAGCCCCCCAGCGCTCATCCACGCACCCACAGGATTCACTCCCGCGGTCGCCCAGAACCCACGCTCCACCAGCACGTGGGAGTGATGTCCTAGGACTCACAGGGAGGGCCTCCTCCAGGTCCCGGTCCTGATGAAATCGTAATTGCTCCCTCAGAGACTCGGCCGGCCTGCGGGGAACAGTGATGCTGGCGTTTGCTCCTCTGCTGAGCTCCACCCGCCATTTTTGGAGGGTTTCCCCGGGCCTCTTCCCTCTGCAGAGCCTCGCGTCCTGCAGGCAGTGATTTGACTTCACGGCACCGGGAAGGAATTCTGCTTTCATGTGGTTGGGAAGCAGAAGCCCACACAGATCTCCATGGGGTTCGAGGGCCAAGCTGGAGCGTCGTTGAGTTTCTTGGGGAACCACTCGCTGGGAACAAGGCCTGTCAGGGGCTCCTGCCAGTCAAAGCACAATGCTTCCAGCCTCTCCACTGTGCAAACAAACAGCCCTCGCAGGAGTCCTCCTGGGCTGCAGGCTTGGCCCGCGTCTCCCGGGCTTGCGGATGATCCAGCTGGGATTCTGGGCAAAGGCACAGGAGCTGACGTGGGGTGGGACTGCCGGTGCCGGCCTCCTGGGAGACAGTTACATAGGTAATCCCGTTAAGCCCTCCTGCCAACCCAGGAGTCAGTCTCCTCCGCATTGCAGGCATGAGGAAGTGGAGGCTCCGGGACAGTGGAGATGGGCCAGGACCCCGGGCTGCGGATTGGGAATGAATTCTGGGCAGGTGGCCCGCAGCTCCCGCACCGTCCACTCCCTCGCTGCCCCTGTCGTGCCACAACAGCCCCACAAGGTCAATATTTGTGTAAGGCTTGTGTTTTCGTTGGTAATATAAAGAACACGTGTGCTTTTCTTTACAGGAAAGTTTGAACATTTAGAAGCGCATGAAGAAAATTAAAATCACCTGCGTGCTTGCCACCCAGAGAAACACACACGCGAGTCTGTTTTGTTTATGTTCCCCCGCTGTTTAGACAGATAAGTAGACGGATCTGCGAGGAGAGTGACCTCACAGAGGCGCTCGCTGATGGAGAGCAAGGTTTTAAACACGGAACTCGGAAAACACCGTAGAGTCTGCTTTAAAGGGTTGTTTCTCCACTTAACATTTACGATGCAGTTATTAACCCCGCTTTCTTTCTTCTTCTTTTTTTTTTTGTTAATCCTCACCAAGGATATTTTCCCCACTGCTTTTCATAGAGAGAGTGGAAGGGAGGATGGGAGGAGGGAGGGGGAGATAGAGACAGAGAGAGAGACATCGATGTGAGAGAGGCGCATCAATGGTTGCCTCCCGCATGCGCCTGATGGGGAGGTACTTGCCCTTGACCAGTAATCAAAGCCATGATCCTTTTTCTTTCCTTTTCTTTCATATATATATAATATTTTCATTGATTTCTGAGAGGAAGGGAGAGGGAGAGACAGAAACAGCAATGATGAGAGAGAATCATTGATCAGCTGTGTCCTGCACCCTCCTCCAACACCCCATACTGGTGATCGAGCCTGAAATCTGGGCATGTGCCCTGACCTGGAATCAATTCCTGACCTCCTGGTTCATAGGTCGATGCTCAACCACTGAGACACACTGGCCAGGGCTTAACCCCATTTTCATGTGAGGCATTTGAAGCTCAGGGAGTGAAATGTCTCGCCTACACAGATCGGATCCGCCTTCCTTCCCACCCCCTCCGTTTCTTCCCTCTCAGTCCCCATATTCAGGTGAGATTCCATTGGTACCATTTGGGACATAAGTCAACGAGCCCATTTGCATTTCCCATTGGATGCTCAGGCCAGGCTTCCAGTCCTGACTCGGAGACTCACTAGCCGTGTGGTTTAGGCAACTCCGCACTCGGTCTGTCTGACCTACAAAATGGGCACATTTTGATTCAAAGTTCTCGTGCCTCTGACAGTGTTTGGGGTGGTGCTGGGAAGACCATCCTTCCAGCTCGTGGGGCATGTAGAGCATAGGTTTAGGTTGCAAAAGCCAGTTTTGCCACGTTTTACTGTGAAAGCTCAGGAAAGTCAGGTGACCTGCCTCTCAGTTTTCACAAGAGGACAGTGATATCTGCCTCACGGAATTGTTATCTCTATATATAAAAGCCTAAGCGACCAAACAACCAAACGACCGGAATGACCAACATGACTGGTCACTATGATGTGCACTGATCACCAGGGGGGAGGTGCTCAACGCAGGAGCTGCCCTCTGGTAGTCAGTGCGCTCCCACAGTGGGAGTGCTGCTCAGCTGAGACCCGTCCCAGCAGCCCACCAGCCCGCTGGCAGCCACTCCCTCACTCCCTCAGTAGTCCTGCAGGTCCAATCTCCGGAGAATGGGCCTGGCACCGACGGACCAGCACCACTGGCCTCCTGGAAGTCAGCCTCAGGCACCATGGCTGTTTCCCCTCCCTAGATGCTCCACAAGAAAGAAAGGATATAAAAGCAGTTGCCAGGTGGCTCCCGACAACCTGTGCGAAAGTCAGCGGGATGGATCCGTATCCTGGGCCAGCAAGGGCATCTCACCATCGGCCCAGGCCAATCGCGCCCCCCCCCCCAACCCCCTCAGAACCCTACCCATGCACAAATTCATGCACTGGGCCTCTAGTTAATAATAATACTAGGAGGTATTTTCTGAGTATTTGCTAGGTGTCATGGGGGTGTTGATGTGTTTCCACATATTCATTCATTTAGTGCTCATGACAGCTCTCTGAGGTTTAAGAATGATTATTATTCCCGTTTTACAGATGAGGAAACAGAGTCAAGAAATGGAGGCGTGAGGTTCTGCAACTGGGAAAAGGGTCAGAGATGCACGGAGACCCTTGGAAAATGGAAACCCTTTTTCTATACAAGACTCCGGCCAGCTGGTTAAACCAAGCTGGTTTAGGGCATTTTTTCCTCTATCACATTCCTCAAAGTGTATCACAGCCAACAAAAAATGAATCAGCTGCGTGCTTCCCTAAAAGCCAGCAGAAGTCACAACCCCAAACCGTAAAACTTAAGGCAAAGCTTCCGAAACCCATGCAACGCAAATCGACAGGCGTGTGCCCAGAGCTGGTACCCATCGCCTGGAACCGTGAGCAGGACACATTTCCCTAAGAGTGACTGACCCTGATTAAAGGCATCTCCCATGACCCAGTGATCATGACAAAGTCATCTAGAGCATGGGCAGGCGGTGGCCCTGGGGACACTCAGTTTGACACCACGCAGTGATGGGTGGTGGAGGTAGAGGAGACACGTGAAACCAGGGTGCCGTTTTGGTAGCCTGGGTGAGGTTCGGGGCGGGGGGAGGGGTGAAGGGGAGGACAGTGCCGGATAGACAGCAATGAGAGGAGGACAGAAAGGCAGGAAATGCTACCGGACGCAGAGCCTGAAGTCCCTCCTGAACGCTGGACCAGATGCACATGTGCCTCAGGGGAAGGACATCACAGGTAAGAATAGAGGGGCTCCAGGCCACAGCTGGTCCGCATTTGCGATGTCCCAATTCGTTATCTTCCCCCAAGTCCACACATGGCTACCTCCATTCAATAAAAAACGTTACATAGAAGAACCAGTCCGTGCCCCGCCACACTATACAAACAGAATAACTATAAACACGAAGGGGAAAGGAATCCCTCAGCAAAAGGCAGATAAAGCATATCTACAACATAAATTGCCCAAGGAAATAGTGGGGACATTTAGACAAAATACTTCTCTATAATGTTGACAATATTATAGAAACTGTGGTCTTTTTGACGATGGGGCCTAGAGAAGAAATTGTGCGTTTGGAAATGCCACACGAGCCGGAGCAGAGGGGTCCCTGGATCTCCCGGCCGACAGCGCGAACTCCCTCAGCAGGCCTGCCGGGACACCCCGCAGGAGGCTCACACACCACACCAGCCCCTCGGCACAGCTTTGCGTGGGAGAGGAAGCCCTGCTCGCTCACGGTGGACCCCGGGTCTCAGGCAATACTTTCCCGTGGGACCTGAACGGCCACAGACGAAGGAATGACAATTAAAAGTTGTCCCTTGCAAAGGTTTGTGTTGAATGATCTAAATTAGAGAAACGGTCTTTATCTTTTCATGGGCATATGAAACACAGCCCTTTCCTGCTTCAGAGTATCGCTCCCATGGTCATTACCATGTAAACTGTCGTATGAATGAGGGCAGTGACAGATCCTTTTTAAAATGCAAAGTGTTTGACGCCCGAAGTTATGAGAAGTTGGACAGGGGCTCTCCCTCCGCGCAGGTACGAAGGGTATTTCCCACCTTTAGGATGCAATGTCCCGGCCTCACAAACCAGGATCGCTACCCACACCGTGAGCCAAAGAAGCAAGAAGCTACACACACCCAGCCCGGCATCTTCACGGAGACAAAGAGGAGGCCGCGAGCTGTTCAGAAGCAAAGTGATGGATGTGCCGCGAGGAGGGCCACGTGTGCACATTAATGCAAAAGGGCCTTTTATTGGATGGTGATCTGATTGTGTTTACAAATATATAGCCAGGAGGCTTTTAATTTTGGGGGCGACTTCATTGTTCGTCGGTCTATACCCGGTTACAGCTTCTCCATCTAGGAAATTACGTGCGTCTGAGCTTTAAATGAGATACGGCCCCGCTCCTTTAATGCAATCACGTCCCCATTTTACCATCTCCAGTTGCCCAGGGTGGGGGCCGTTTTATGACAATCTCATTTGAAATATCATAAGAGATGAAAGATGTAAATAATAAGATGTTGAGAGACCGGCTGGAATTTGAATTCATTGGAATCGGCCGCCAACAAGGGCAGGCGGACTTGATTAAACCGCCAGCATTGGGCTCTTCTTCTTCTTCTTCTTGCATTCCCAGCCACTTCTCGCCTCCTTGCTGTTTATTTTTCTCTTAAGCCCGCGTTCAATAAATAAACCCAACGAACAATTAAAAACTCCCCCAATGATTCTAGATGGAAGAATTCACAGATAGCCTGGCTGGCGGGGCCCTGGCAGCGAAGTTTGATTAAATCCTCTAATTGCACCGCGCGGGCGGGGACGACCACAATGCGCTGGTGCTTTTAGCGCGAGTCGCCGGTGAAAAACTTCAATTACCACTAAAAATGGGAAACGTGCGTAATAGATAAATGCTCTTCCTATGTGAGAGCTGCCTTTTCGAAACCACGTCCCTGTGTGGGCGAGATGCTAGTCTATGTTTTCTTGTCCGTGGATCAATGTGTCCCCGCGCCCCCACCCCAGAGACTTTCTCTCTCCTCTGGGGAGACCCTCTTCCTAAGCCAGAGATTGGGTGTCCTGGGGTTGGATGATGGCATCCGGAGGTGTCTTGGAGACAAGGAAGAGCAAAGACAGAGGAAGACTTGAGTAGGTACGTTTGGAGCGGCTCTGGGGTCTACGGTTGATTTGAAAGTCTACTCAGATGGTCAGAGCGCTGACAATTGTCAAACACTGCTCCGAACCAAAGGCGAGTCCATCTTCTGGGAAAATGGGTTCTCCTCTGGAGGCTTGGTTCAAACGTCACCTCTGCCAGGAAGCTTTCCTGGCCCATCTCCGCGCCCCCAGCAGGCTGCGTGTCCTCTAAGGCGGCCCATTCTGCATTTGATGGATCACTGCTCAGACCACCTCCTGCCTCCCCTGCACCCTCACCAAGAGCCTGCATTTGGGTTTCCCAGGTCTGGCTTGTTCGTCCCCTGGGGCTGGTCATCGCCCCTTCTGTGTCTCCTCCACGGTCTCTCGCCTCCTCCCTGGAAGGCAGGAGCTTCCAAACCACACAGATCCCGAATGCTGCCCCACCAGTTCTTAATGAGGCAGGTGTTTGAACCTCTGAGCCTCAGTTCCCCGTCATTGAGGTGGGGATAGGTCGATGCAGCTCCTAAAATTGCTGTTCATAGAATACAAAAGGTGAAGGCAGCTCAGAGGGCCCCCTCCTCCTAGGGGCCTCCCATAGCCAGTGACTGCACCACGTGGGCGTACAAGGGCCTGGCCCCCTCTTCTCCACGCAGGACATCTCTGAGGCGTTATCCCAGATTCAGCGTTTCCCAGGGGATTGGCTGAGGCCTTGTTGCCATGGCATCATAGTCAGTGCCTTCCTCCACCCGGTCCTCCTCCTCTTGCTCCTACAGGGGTTGTCCCAGAGCGCTCTCCTCAATGAACCGCGGGCGTGTGCATTGTTCTCCATTCTCTATGACCCGGAAACCCACCAGGCAACCCATGACAATGGAATGATCTGAGGACACAGACTCCAGAATAGGGTTTCGGAGCTGGGCACGCAGAGCCCATCGCCGGATAAATGCTGGCACGCTACAGTAATGCCACTGCAAAACCTTTCGCTGGAGGCCGAATGGGGTGGGGTAGTGGAGAGAGGGTCGCCCTGGCAGGCGCATTTCTCAGGTGGGCAGGAAGGGAGAGTGATCAGAAGTATTACAAGTTGGAGAATTGGATGCTTGTGGCTGGGGGCCATTATGGAGGCCCCCCAATGCAAGGCTAAGGGTGATTAACTGCCAATTAACGATTAAGTGTGAAGGCCAGAGGGCAGCATATAGAGACACTCATCTTCCTGGAGAGCAGAAAAGTTGAGGATTAGGTCTTAATTATGAGAGCGGCAGGCAGGGTGTTCCAGAAGAAGTGGAGTTCTCAAAGCCTGGAGGTCTACCCTGCCAGGGTCAGATCCGAGTCAGGAAGGAGTGGGCCTCATCACACCTGGGCACCTCCCTCTGCCTCGCCCTTCTCCCTGGCTTCTCTAAGCTGAATTTTTAGCTGGGACCAGCAGAGTGCGGGCCAACCAGATGCGGAATACAGAACAGGCAGCAGAGGGGTGATGAGTGCTGATGCCACCATGGTGCCAGGTGAGCTAGTGGCTGTGCTTGTCCCACTGACCTTCCTCTTACCAGTTCTCCCAGGGAAGAGACCAACCAGGATGCTCCCAGATAGAATGAACTTAGTGCTTGAAGCTCATGGGTCCAGGTGGAACAAGGGGTGGACTGTCTTGGATGTCAGGGCGAGCTGCCCAGATCCCACCGCAGGGCAGGGACACGCATTTCTCGGGGGCCTGAAGCGTTGGTGAGGCCATCCCTCTCTGGACATTGCCCTGAGCTGAGAGAAGCTTTCTTACACCCCCTCATCAAGGTGGATGTCTGGTTAATGCCAGGGCATAAAAGCTGGCCCCTTTGCCAGCACTGGGACATCCCCAGAGGTCCATCCGACACCCAGAGCTCTGGTGGCATCGACTGCAGCTCACGCCCCCACATTTTCCTCTGCCCAACCTTGCTTCCCTCAGCTCTTCTCCACCCCTCCCGATGCATCATTCTCAAGAGCATCCCACCGACAGCTCTCGGAGCCTCAGTCCCTCTCCCAGGGGCTGGATCTACGCACACATCAATCAGGTCTGGGACTCATGCCCCTCCACCTCCTTCTTGACTTCATCTCCAAATACAAGTTCCCTGCTCCTGAGAGGGCCCTGCTCACTGTCCCCAGACTCCCCGAGGAGGCTGCTGCCATTCCGGACCTGCCTCCAGGCACCTCCTTCCCTTCCGGGCACATTCCCACCACCACCTCTGCTACTTTTCAAGAGCCCTGGGCCGCAGACCAGCCTGCTCGGTCATCCAGTAGCAAAATAAGTCCTGGTCTTGCGGGATGAACAGGAGAGGAGGGGAGGCATTCCGTGCTGATGGAGTCTGCACAGGGCAGGGCCCGCCCTCCCTGTCACTCAGGAATCAGGTGCCCCAAAGCCACACTGCCTGGGAATGGAGAGAGGAGGGCGGGAGGAAGGTGTGGGAGGTGGCCTGTGTCCCTCCCTTTATGAAGACCTCCGAGTGGATGGTGGGCCACACGGGGAGGGCTGTGTCCGTGGGTTGTGTGAGCTTCTCCTGTGGGCACCAGAGTCCACCCCGGGCTGCAGGGCTAACGGCTGGGACGCCAGACCACAGTGCCGAGGCCTGGGGTTGGTGAAGCCCCAAGTGTGGTTTCTCTAAAGGACCTCTGCTCATTCCCCACCCCCGCACCCCGTGCTCTCAGGGGCCTTTAACACGCATGCACTGGGTTGGTTTACATGAAACGAGTCAAAGTGCTACGTCGCTGTCTGAGCGGCCACTGCCCGTGGTTTTGCTCCCGCTCCTGCTCCTGGACCGGATGGAGGGCTCACGCTTTGTGACCCCCGAGAGGACCGCCTAGCGCTCTCCGATTTCCTTTCTGAATGCAGACGCCCATGTCCCGGGGAGAGCCTACGTTGGCCCCAGCAGGGTCTCGTGGCCTAATAATGTCCACGCCTCCCCTTTCGTGAGAAGGAAGAGTCGTTGGGAACAAGATGATTTTCTTCTCCATCTGGTAGCCTTAGACGTCTGCATTGTGAAAAGAGAGCAAAGGCAACACAATATTTGCCCAACTTGTGGCTTTGCTGCAAAGGCCTCCGGGAAGCTGTGTTCTACTGGCTGCGCTGTTCTAGTGACCACATCCTGCGGCTCGGTGGCGGAGCGAGGCCCCAGGCAGCACACAGGCTCCTTCTCATTGGAACACGGGCTGCTGCCGCCGGAGGGGAGGGCGCAGGTCTGGCCGCTGGGCTGCTTCCAGGCTGACCTGAGGGGGCGGGTCGCTGAGCATTTTCTAGCTCCAGGGGCTCTCACACCTGCACTCGCACCTGGTGCAGAGAGGTGGCACCAGCTCGTGCCCTTCCTCTGCAGACTCCTCAGTGGCTGACTGCTCACTGCCTATCGCCTGGGGAGGTGAGGATGTTCCGAATGGGACTGGAGTGAATGTGACCCAGAGGGCTCGGGCCTGGGACCCATCCCCGCACGGCCACCGAACGTGCTGCCCTGCAAACACGTGGCCACGTTGTCCAGGACAAAAGGCCTCCACAGGGGCTGGGCTCTGGGCCTGGCAGGCTGTGGGCCGGGCAGACCGCTCTGAGCTGTGGTTTTCTGCCTGGGGCGTTGGGCTGCTGGGAGGACTGGTGAGAAAAAGCACGCAGGTGCTCAGCCCAGTGCCAGCCACGCAGTGCGGCGCTGAGTTTAATTACTGGAGGGAGCAGGAGTCCCGTCTCTTCTCTTCGCCCTGGCTGGCGGCCACTGGGATCAAATCAGCCCACGGCTGTCATGGAGGCTTCACTCATGTGAGGGGCATGGATATAGGGATATGGGAACAGGTATAGATGCGCCGTGTTGGCTCTGCTAGGTGGGGAGCATGACTGACTCTGTGTATGGACCTTGGGAGGGAGGGGCCGGAGACAGTGGGATGCACGGGACTCGGAGGAAGTTGCCTGCTGAGAGGCTGAGCTGGTCCCGGGATGGGGACATCGAGGTGGAACTGGCTGGGGGCCCTTCAGCAGAGCAGGCTGAGGTCTGAGCTGTCACTTCTACCGCCCTGCTGTGTGTGTGCGCTCATGTGCATGCCTGTGTGTGCACACACGTGTGTGCCAGTGTCCGTATGCACATGTGTGCATGCTTGTGCACGTGTGCCTGTGTGTGTGTGCCTGTACGTGTGCGTGTATGTGGGCACATGCATTCACATGCAGGCAGAAAGAGGTGGAGTTGAGTCTGGTGTTGTAAGACCCTAAAGCTGCTCCTCAACTTGGACCCTAACGTGGTTGTTTCTCCTTACGTCTCTTCTTTCTTGCCTTGAGCAGGTAGTCTCTGCTCAGTTGATACCTTTCCCCACGAAACACCTGGTGTATTTTCAACCTGTGGCTGGAAGACGTCACCAGGTTAGGAAGGGATGTGGCCCACCTGTATGTGGAGCTCACAGAGCTGAGAACTGGGAGCTACCCAAGTGATTGCCCATCCCACTCCCTGTGGTCACCAATGAGGAAACCGAGGCACGTAGAGGGCAAGGAAGTCACCAAGAGGCTCATTGCTTGCTGGCAGCAGAGATGGGCTCTGAACCCAGTATTTGCTTCATAACATACATATATCTTTTTGTTTGTTAATCCTCACCCGAGGATATTTTTCCATTGATTTTTAGAGAGGGTGGAAGGGAGGGGGAGAGATACACACAGAGAGAAACGTCGATGTGAGAGAGACACATCGATTGGTTGCCTCCCACATGAGCCCAGACGAGGGCCAGGGATCAAGCCTGCAACTGAGGTACGTGCCCTTGACTGGAATCGAACCTGGAACACTTCAGTCTGCAGGCCAACGCTCTATCCACTGAGCCAAATCGGCCAGGGCTATTTTTTAAATTTGAGAAAGAGAATAGTTATAATCATCGTATATGCCTGCCACTCAAAATTAACCATTTACCATTTTTAATATTTATTTATTTATTTATTTATTTTTAATCCTCACTTGAGCATATGTTTTCATTGATTCTAGAGAAAGAGGAAGAGAGAAGAAGAGAGAAACAGGGAAACAAAGAGAGAGAGAGGGAGAGAGAGAGAGAGATATGAGAGAGAAACATTGTTCAATTGCCTCCTGTACATGCCTAGACCGAACCCACAACTTATGTGCTCTGACCGGGAATCAAGCCCACAAGCCTGTGACGCACGGCATGATGCTCCAACCAACTGAGCCCCCTGGCCAGGGCCTATTTGCTATGTTTTATGTGCAGAGTTGGAGAATTCTGCAAGTAACAGATGAGTGCACTAGACACTAAAACTGCTAGCCCTGCATGGAGAGACCCACGTCTGCTCCTGGGATCGCTCTTTCCAGCCTCGTCCCTTTCCTTTTCCACAGAAAGAGCTGTTACTATGAGTTTGATGTCCTTCCTTCTAAACCACTTAAAAATATCTTAACACACACACACACACACACACACACACACACTCACACACTCACATACTCACACACACACTCACTCACACACTCACACACTCACACACACACACTCACATACACACTCTCACACACACTCACACTCACATACTCACACACACACTCACACACACACACACACACTCACACACTCACACACACACGCACACACCCACCCCATGCATTATTGTTTTTGTGTTTAAACTCTTACATATTTACATAAACCATGCCACATGTCACATTGCCCATGAGTATCACACCTGTTTCTCTTTTCCCCAGGGACATGTCTTTGGCGGTCTTGACGGAGAAGGTCAGGTTCATTTTCTGGGTGCTGAGCAGACCCCGTTCACCATCCTGCCACTTCCAGGGATCACGCACACTCGTGGGTTACTATCAGGCTGCGTGGCGCGCCTTTCAAAGAGAGCAAACAAACTGAAAAGCGAGGAGGGCTCTTGTGTCCTATTTCTGCCCCCGACCTGAAATTTCAGGAGGACCCTGAGTGAATCATGTCACCATTCCCTGCCTCAGTTTCCTTGTCTGTTGATGAGAACCTGTGTGGACACATGAAGCTCTCGCGCAGCTCCAGCGGCCCCACTGCACAAGGACAAGCGTTCTGTTCCCCTCGGGGCTGGCTGGGCAGAATAACTGCCCTCCTCCCACCTGGTCTCGGTCTGTTCGTGTGCAGCTTTGGTTGTGGGAACGCTGCACTTTCTGGGCCTCCTCGGGATATGGTGAGTTTGCAGTGGGAAGTCTCCCCAAGGAGTGGGGTGGGGAGGGCTCCCTGCTGAAGGGTGAGGCCATCCCCAGTGTCTGTCACCGTGGGAACAGGTGGATTCTCAGGTGGAAAAAGCCCCAGGGCAGGTGGTGATGATGGTATTTCTACAGCACTTGACAAATGGGGAGTCCCTCCACCGGGGAAGAGCCGAGGGTGGGAGGGGACTGCTCTAAGGTTGCAAAGCAAGTTCAAGAGAAGCCCTGAGGTCAAACTCAGGGCTGGGGCTGCTGTCCTTGGGTTCTTCCCACTCTGCCCATCAGGGAAGAGGACTGCCTGAAGAAACCTTAGCTTGGCTCCATGGAGTGGATCTCCGATGGTGGGATTTCAGGCAGCGATGAGAGACAAACAGGTGAAAGACGATGAACTCTGCTGGGGTAGCGGCGAAAGCCTTCATGGAGGACGTGACATGTGAGCTGTGTGTTGAAGTATGAATAGGAGTTTTCCATATGAGGTAGAGAAAAGAATATTCCAAGCAAAAGGAGTCCCTGGTCAAAGTCCATGCATGTACAAAAATATCAGGGAGAAATGAAGGAATGGTTCAAGGTGTATGGAGAATGGGGGGGATGTGGGAAATGAGGAGCCTGGGAGGATAGGTTAGGATAGGGCTGTAGCATGAGAACTGCTAAGAGACATGAGAGAATTAAGGGCAGTGAGATCTGTGGCTCAGGAAGGTCATAGGGAAGCCATGGGGTAGAGGATGGATGGAAGGACATGCAGTTCAGGCAGAGGGACCAGTGGATGAGGATGCTGTCGGCACAGCCATGAGAGATGCCAGTTGTGGAGGGTCGGGGGCAGAGGCTGGGAGACTTATCAGGAGCCTGACATTAAGGGTGGAAGGAAGGGAGAGGACTTAATGGGTGTCAAGCATGTTAACATGCATTCACTTGTAACTTTTTATCATAACCCTGTGATAGAGGCATAGCACCCCGTTTTGCAGATAAGATGACAAAGATCGGCAGAAGTTACATAACGAGGTCCCACGAGTCCTACAGGTCTGAGGGGTTCCAGAGTCACGTCCACTTCCCCTACCTCCTGGCTCAGGGAGCAGAGGCATCCAGCAATTCCCAGAAGACTAGGGTTCCCCCCTTGGGGACCTGGGTGAACAGTGATATTGGCAGACATCCCTACCGCCTTATCAGAATCCAGCCGCCTCTCCTGGGGTTGGGTGTGGCTGTGCGGCTGGTTCTGGCCAACGGGCTGAATGAAACTGGCATACGTCACCTCTGGGCTAGAGTATTTAATAGCTGGTGGGAGATCATGCAGTCCTACGCTTCTCCTGCACCGGTGACCATGGCCACACCCGTAGAGGGGCAGAACCCTTCATCTGAATGAAGGTGTCACGTAGACCCATGGCGTGTACTGGGGCAATACATCCTGCTTGTTTTAATCCATGTCTATTTAGAATTGTTTGTTACTGCAGCACGACCTACACTATACTGATTGAGAAAAGGATGCAACCCCCTGAGCAAGAGAATGAAGGAGAAGGAACAGGCTGAGGGAAAGGGCGGGGAATGACATTTCTGGCAGAATATCATAGTAAAAGGCAATCAGGCTTGGAGACTAGCAGAACTGGTCCAATGTCACCTCAGGCACTTACTGTGGAGAGGTTGCAGGCAAAGGCCCAGGCTCTCTGCCTTCGATTTTCTCCTACAGGAAGTGGAGAGAGTTGTGATCACTACCATTAGGGCGACTCGAGCTAACATATGTAGAGCCCCCAGCGAGGTGCCCAATCCCTAGGAGGCACTCCCAAACTACGGTCATTACCCTTGGAAGGGGGTCGGGAAAAGCATCGGTGATATAAGCGTTGAGAGGTCAGACATCTTTCCTTCCTTGTTCACTTGAATTCCTCTGGCACCGAGAATGGTGCTGAGGCACACACAGTAGGTGTTCATTTTATATGCACTGGATGAATGAAAGAGTAACATGTACAGCAATTATTTGCTTCATGTGCCCGGGTCCACTCACAAACAGACTGGGAACTCTTGGGTGGGAAGGGCCTACCTGTATCAGTTCATCTGCTCCTTAATGCCCAGTGAACATCAGCTCTTAGCAAATTTTCCTTGAAATAGTGAGTCATCCCAGGCTTTAGAAACAGCCATATCTGTAGATCATTTCTCCCTGACACATGGACAGCTCAGCCTTGGTCCTCCAGTAGATCCCCACTCTCTCGGCACAGGTCTCTCTAAAACCTCTGGCACCCCTTCAAGGAACCCCCCAGGCCTGGGGTGCAGGTGCCCAGGGAAGCCCACCACACAGGAGCCATATCTCCCATCCGTTTGTCCCCAAGTCTAGCAGCGTTTTGGCTGGGCTCCACCTCTCCCTGCACTCAGACTCGACCTGCAGATGGCTGGCAGAGACCTTGCCAGGAGTGGGCTGGCAGGCAGCTCTCTCCTTCCCAGGCAGACATGTATGTGGCAAGTCTGTTTATCGGGCAACGCCTTGTTGTAGCCAGAGGTGGTGGCTTAACAGTGGCAGAAACGCCCGCATTGCCTCAGAGCCTCAAGTTACTCAGATGAGCCCTTGGCCTCAGCGGGCAGATAAGCACATGCCTTAGTGAGGGAGGCCCTGATCACGGGGCAGATAAGCTCAGGAAAGGATGAAAAAAAAATCAACAACAACAAGAAGCTGAGCGACCCACTGTCGGAGGCTTTTTCAAGTACACATGGGCGTGTTTCTTGTCTTCGCCAACACACGGGGTGATGCAAAAGCTGTGAATTTAATTTAATTCGGTGGTCACGCAATCATGGAGGGAGAGCATGTCAGAGCTGGAAGGGACTTTGGGGATTGTGTGGTTGAACCCTTTAATCTTCCAGGTGAGGACACTGAGGGCCACAGAGCTGTAGCGACTTGCTCAGGATCATCCAGCGAAGGTTTGGCATAGCTGGAACCAAACCCTGGGTCTCCAGACCCCCGGGCCTGCGATCTTTCCACCACATGGATTGCTTCACGGCTGCCACCTGATTGCTCAGGTGCGCACTGCAGGTTGTAATTGGGTGCCTAGATAGTCCTTTTTAATGACATAAATTTGCCTCTTTAGCCTCCAGAGTTAGACAAGTTCTCCCTCCCCTACCCCCCACCACACACACACACACACACACACACACACACACACGCACACACACTCACACACACACACACTCACACACACACACACACACACACACACACACACACACACTGTTGGGGTTGACCAGTTAGCTTAAAGCAACAAGATCTGGTGCTTCAGACCCCCAACTGTTCCAGACACTGTTGTTTTATATGTAAAAGAACTGAGGTCCAGATCAGGGAGGTGACATGCTTAGGTGATGCAGCTAGAGAAAGGAAACATCTGGGTCTAAAACTCCCAGCATCCTGACTGTAGTCCTTGGCACAAAGAGTGGATGAAAGCCAAGGTGTGGGTGAGGGTGTGCACAAGGGCACCCAGACTCTGTGCCTTCTCTTGTGGTTTTCCTTTGGGGAAAAAATCCCACGTGTTACCTTAAGGACAGTTATGGAGTCTGGCAGCCCTTGGAATACTGAAGATGTCATTGTTTTTAGTAGAAACTCAATAAATGATGGTTAGGTGGATGAATCCCTAGTGGTAGGGCATTCAAACCACAGTATATTTGTTTTCCTCTGTAAAACTTGCTTTCTGGGTTTAATCCATGAATAGAGTGAAACAGAACAGTGTAGATCTAGTTTAAAATAATTTCTATATGAAAGTGATAAAACTGTCAACAACAACAACAAATTAATACCAACCCAAGAATCAAAGCCCGGCTGGAGTGGCTCAGTTGGTTGAGCATTTTCCCATGCACCGAAAGGTTGCTTTTTCAATTCCTGGTCAGGACACATACCTGGGTTTCAGGTTTGATCCCCAGTCGGGGAGCATATAGAAGGCATCCTATTTATTTCTCTCCTCTCTCTCTCTCTCTCTCTCTCTCTTTTCCTCTCTTTAAGCATGTCCTCAGGTGACGATTAAAAAAATCATAAATTAAAAAAAGAATCATAAATACAATTGGTACATTGCAATCTCAAATGACCTGTCACTGCAAGATGATGTCAAACTTAGTTAAAAATGATATATAAATGTACTTATTAAATACTTGCATGGGATTAAAAAATCATTATATAGAGATATATTTCTAATGAAAAGTAATAGTTCTTTGCCACATCACCCCTTCACTCTAGTCACTTACTCCTGAATAAACCGATATTAATTCTGTCAATTACTTTTGTTTGCTTATTTTTTTGCCTTGGTGATTAACTCCACATGTTGAACACTATGTCCTATTCATCTTTCTTGTTTATTTTCTCTCTTGTATTGCACGAGCATAGCCTCAATAAATTTCCTTCTAAATATTTATATGTCTAAGATTATCTTTATTCTTCTCTCATGCTTTTTTCTACTCTTATTCTTTAGGGATAGTTTAGCAGGATATGAAATTTCAAGTTAACACTTATCTTCTTTTAGAACTTTGGAGGAATTATACTACTGTGTTCTTAGATCCATTGGTGCTCATGAAAAGAATAATAATGGTTTTGTTACTTTTCTTTTGAAGATGACCCCTGGATGATTTGAAGGAATCTCTCTTGTTAAAATGAAGGTAAACTACTAGAAAACCCCATAAACCTGCAAGGGATTGGAGCATCAGCAGAGAATTATAAAATTTTTTTCTTTAATATATTTTATTGATTTTTTACAGAGAGGAAGGGAGAGGGATAGAGAGTTAGAAACATTGATGAGAGAGAAACATCGACCAGCTGCCTCCTGCACATCTCCTACTGGGGATGTGCCCGCAACCCAGGTACATGCCCTTGACTGGAATCGAACCTGGGACCTTTCAGTCTGCAGGCCGACACTCTATCCACTGAGCCAAACCGGTTTCGGCAGTATAAAATTTTATAATAATGTAGTTATGGGTCTATTAAAACATTGTACTGGCCACTCAATTGGCTTGATTATTCTAATGGCTTTTGTCCTTTACCTCTGAGAAATTCTCTTGTATTATTATTATTTTGAAAAGTTTTTCTCATCTTTGTTTTAACCCATTTTATCTTTCTAAAATTTTTATTAGTTAGATGATGAATCTCTTAAATTACTCTGCAATGCCTTTTATATTTATCTCACATTTCCATCTCGTGGCTTTTTTTGTTGTGCTCATTAGCTTTCCTTAATGTTACTATCCAACATTTTTATTGAGTTTTCTTCTTTTCTTGGACATCATATATTTAACTTCCCAGAACCACTAACATGTCAGAGTTGGCCAGGAGAGAAGCTGGGGTCAGGGGTGAGTGTTCCCAGATGATGCCCCATATCCACTGGTATCTATGACCAGTCCTGTCTCCCAGACATGATGCGGTTCCATGAAAACATAGAGGTTATTTTAGAGGATGTGCTTATAATTATCATCAAACATTTTTATTATTACTAGAGGCCCAGCGTGCGATTGAAATCATGTGAGGAGGCACCCCGCGGGGGCTGGGACCTGCGCCTGACTCACGCAGCGCCAGCCACCATGGGGGTTAGGCCAGACCGGCACCGTGGGAGGCTGGACCTGCTCCT
>NW_005369964.1:3557347-3569196 GCF_000412655.1 Myotis brandtii
ATAGATATATATAATTATTATTATAAAGAAATCCTAATACCTAAACAGATTAAGTTTGATTATCCCCCACTCCCCCGAGGTCTGATTAGGAAAAAAGTAACTACCATGGGGAGTAAGTGGTGTGGGGTGTGTGGCTAAGGAGGGATGTATGTGGAGAGGAATAACTGATAAAAATTCTAGCCAGTGGGTGTTCAGCTGATGGGAGGTATAACAAGGAAGGGGTAGAATATGGACAGCTAGCCGGTTTCACATGGGGAACATGTGAGAGCAACTTAGAGTGTGGTGATAAACGAGATAGTAAAGGAAGATGAGGCTAGAGAGGGAGGTTGGCTGTATTATAGTTCCCCAATGGACCATCTAAGGACTTCTCTGTTCAGTGCCAGGGTTATGTTCTGTGTGTGTGTGTGTGTGCATGTGTGTGTGTGTGGTGTATGTGTGTGTGTGTATATGTGCATATCTATCTAGTTCACTCTTTGAGACCTGAGTTTTTATAAAGAAGGTCTCTTGGACTCCCTACTTTGAATAGGCTCTGGGTTTTGTTTTCTGTCCCCTGAGCCTCCTGAGGCTCTGAAAATGCAGCAGATCAAGTTCTCCAGGTATACCAGATGTCCTCAGGGTGAAAGTGGCTTCACAGCTTTTCTTCCTTCTATAACTTTGATTTTGACCTAACTTCCTACTATTTTACCAGCTATTTCAAGCACTTAAGAACATGTTTTATACATTTTACCTAGAGTTCTTCATGGTTGCTGGCATACATGGTTGGCTCTCTCACTGGGGATGGACTCTCCTGTTGGCGGTTCTATTACTAGGATTTCCTTATTTCTAGAGCGGAAGGCAACGCCCTTTCTCTGCTAACCTGTTGTGAGGATGGAATGGTCCTAATGGGTGTGATATTTTTGCAATGAGCCTTGCTCTCATTTGGACCATGTTTGGAGTTTCCACAATGCTCCTGCATCCAACCTCATGTAGAGCTCACGGCAGGGGAAGACTTACTGCCCTCGCTTCACAGCTGGACGTCTGAGCAGGAGGGAAGAGAAATGAGTAGCCCAGGATCGCCCAGGCAGGGGCAGCAGAAGCAATGGAGGTTCCATTAGCTGTTCTCTTCACAGGATCTTCCTCTGACCCTGAACCAGAAACCATAGGCAAAAGGGATTCCCTTGGGGATATAACCCAGGCAGGTGGGGCTACCCACTCGTCTTACCGGAATCCCAAAGCTGACTATGGCCTGGGCACTCAGGCTCTGTGCTGTGTCATCCAGGGCGACGGCGAGGATGTCTCCATGGACGGGCTGCCCGCTCCTCTCCCAGTCAAGGCCCAGGCGAGCTGCTCAGGACGGAAGCTCGGCTTCTTGCCGTCCATATCCCATCACAGGCGACTGGGGAGGAGGCTCTAAGTCCTGGACATTCTCTCCAACTCTCTCCTCTAGGTCGAAAGTGGGGATGACTCGGTGGACACGGAAGGCAATGCTGTGCATGGAGGTGCCTTAACAAACAACTTCAGGCTGAAGCCGAAGTCTGGGTCTTAATCAGTCCATGTGAGACCCATTCCACTGCGGACACCAGGGCAAGCCTCCGATCTTTACGACCTAATTGACTCTCTTCCTGCTAAAGCAGCAAGGGGGTGCACCTGCCCACCCAGCCCCCCAAGAACTTACTTATGAGAGGACAGGTTCCCCGCAAGAGCATCCGGAGAAGGGGAAAACGAGGGCCGAGAGAGGGAGACCGGGAGGAAGCGGGGAGCGAAGAGGCAGCCAGTCGACCTGGCACTCGGCACTAAAGGCTTAACATCAAATGCAGCCGGAAATCCATTTCCACAGTTTCATCGGCCGTTCTGGACGCTGCGTTTCAAAGGAAAAGATTGGAATTCAGAGACGCGAGGTTCCCTTTGTTCTCTTGCCCTCCAGCCCTTGGTGCCAGTGTGGACGGCACCACAGGGAGAGGGTGAGATCAAAACCCCTCCTCGCTCCGCTCCCTGCCCCCGGCGCTGGCCCCTGGCTCACAGAATGAACCAGCTCGGCTATAGATTGACAATGCCCTGTCAATTATAATCATTTATCTTGGCGTGCAGAGCATCGGGATGCTTAAAGGTCCAGGGGTTCAGCGGGCCCGGAACAGCCAGAATAAAATTGTACTGCACGGTAATCAGAGCGAGGACAACGCTCACACAAAAGTTCCCTTAACTGTCAGAAGGACCGATAGGATTTTGCATCTCACTTTCTGCCCACAGGCTGTCTGTGGTTCCACTTGGGTCAGTTCCTGCCGACTCTGACATAACAGGGAGGTCACAGACAGGAGCAGGGGCCTGGGTCAGCGGAGGGGGACCGTCTGGTGCCCAGGGAAGATTGGGGGTGTTTCGTCGTTGCTGTAGGTTGGGGACCTGGGGACGGGTGTGCAATGACCCATGACAGGAAGTACAGGATTTGAGGGGAGTCCTGTGCCCCGACTTCATGCCTGTGTGAGCCGGACAAGCTGTTCACCTGCAGGGTCTCGCAGGCCTCCGAGATGATGGAGAAACAGAGTGTTGGGCTCCCTTACCCGGCCTCCGTGGCAGGCACGCGTTCCCTCTTCCCCGAGTGGTGTTATCAACCCCGAATAGAACAGGCAGAGTCCGCCCCGAGGATCCCCCTTTGGGTGGGGCGGGGGAGCGAGGATCTCTCAGCCTCACGGTCGGCTCGCTCCGCTGGCACCTCTCCGGGAAGCGTCTGGGGTGACCTGGCCTGGAGGGTGGGCTGTGGACAGCAGGTGCAGGAGCCCGAAGCCTGGACCAGGGCAGGAGGGATGAGGACAGGAGGGACCAGGGCAGGAGGGATGAGGGCAGGAGGGACCAGGGCAGGAGGGATGAGGGCAGGAGGGACCTGCAGGAGGAGACCACGGAGGAGGCAGTGCGGCCTCAGACACCAGGCTACGGAAACCAGGAGTCACCAAGGCCCGCGGGCGCTGAGCCAAGGGGGGTGTGGGCAGAGCCCGCCCACGCTCCCTGAGGCCAGAGCCTGGCTCCTTCCCTCTCAGCCCCTCAGACAGTTTCTGGAGGGAAGGAAAGGGGAGAAGCCCTGGTCAGAGTGGGCACTTCCCCACGGCAACTGTTTAAACCAGGTGACCCCCAGTTACAATGAGCGGACCTTCTGGGAGCTAAACCAGTCCCTGCTGCACGGGGATGTGGTCCTGAACACATATAGACCTTCACGTTGGTCTGTTTCCTCTGCTGAAACCTGGGGGGAGGAGGGGGGCAGAATTAGGAAAATGACATAAAAATAGCACCCACCCCACACACCAGGAGCATCGGTCCCCTTGCTGAGCGACCCTCTCAGAAGACATGGGCTGAGTGGCTCTGGGCCAGGCACAACCTGCTCACAGGCACAGGCCTTGGTGCCTTGTTCGCAGAGCGTGGGGAGCAGGAGGCAGACAGGTGTGCCTGTCCTGGGAGCCTGGGCGGGGTGGGGACCACTGTGCAGTGGCCGAAGCAGGGAGGGCAGCCTGGGCTGGACCCCTGAGGGGACCCACGGGGAACACACTTCACATCAGGTCTGGAACTGGCTGCCAGACCTCCAGGGTCCCGTCTCATCCTCGCCGCCATATGCAACGCAGGGTGTGTGTGTGTGTGGGGGAGAGGGCTACCTGCACTTTACAATCTGGAAACTGAGGCTCCAGAGGGCAAGGCCGCCCAGCCAGTGAGCGGCAGAACAAGCAGCCTCTTTCTTGATCCTGGGGGCACCTCTGGTGCCTTCTCCTCCCCTCGGCCCCGGTGCCCAGCCCCTCGGTTTTCAGGGCTGGGGGCCAATTTCCTGCAAGACTTAGCTCTGGGCAGCTGTGGCCAGCTGTTTAGGAAAAGGGCTTTAGGAGGCCAAAGGCTGGCCTCCCCAGGCTTACTGGGTTTCTTCACTTATGCTTCTGACCATGAGAGACCCTGGCAGCTGACGCCGGACAATGGGTGGGGGTGGGGGTGGCCCGTTCAGCCTCGCTCTCTTCCCATGAGAGGGGTGGGCTGGACGGAGGTCCCCTAAGGGTGCTTCTCCATATAGGTTATGGCAACGGCCATGCTGAACTCATAGGCTGTGGTCATAACTAATGGCGATGCTATAGGATGAGCGTGGGGTCACCCCTTAGCCATAGAGTCTTAGGGCCCAGAGAGGTTAAGTTTCTTGCCCCAAGTCACACAGCACTCTGGGGGCTGGTCTGGGTTAGAACACAGCTCTCCTTGCCACCCTCCCTCCTTTCCCTTCGCTTTTCAGTCCTCAGACATGAAACAGCTCGCTCCCTGGGCCCTTTCTAATAACATTTCCTTTCTCTAATTCATACACCACAAATGTACTCCATAAATTAAAAAAAAAAGTCATGCAGCCAGTAGGAATGAATGAAGCCATTGTAAAACGGCATGAATGGGAATTAAAATCTCAAGCTACATTTTTCTTTTGGGGGTGGGGGTGGGGTGGGGACACTAAGTCTCTCAGGGGCAAGCAGGGTGCATTATGTCGAGAAGGGGAAGAGGCAGACACCCGCCCGGGAACCGTGCCCTTTGAGAGGGTGAAACGGGAGTGTCGGGGTTTGTAATCATGGTCCCCAGAGGTCACGCAGAGCAGCCACGAACAGGGGCCCTTCTATGTGCGGTCGGGCGGCGGGGGACAGTGGCAGTGTCAGCATGGCCATGGCCACAGATGGGACATAGGCAAAGGGCTGAACTGAGACACTTTCCATCCTCCCTCCTCCCTCCCTTCCTCCCCCCTCCCCCCCTCCCTTGTTCCTTCCGTCACCTGCTATGCCCAGACACGTGTGGTGCTCCGTCAGCAACAAGACCATCTGACGGTCCTCTGAGGCCCGGGGTCATTTCCCAAGCTGCCCCTTCGCCTCGGACGGGCCACATTCCTGCCCCCTCTCAATGTCATTGAAACCCCTGCTTCTCCAGGGACCTTCTAGCTCCTGCCTCGCTGAGTACCTCCCACCCACAGACTCTGCTGCACCTCTTGGGCTATGCGTGGCCGGGCGGGCCGCACACACATTCCCTGGCGTCCTCTCTCCACAGTCCCGCGTGGTGGTTGGAGTGGGGTTAGTAGCACAGCCCCTGGGCTTCATGTGACGCGTGCTCTCACTGATGGGTGAAAACCTCTCCACCCGCAGGTGGAAGCCACCATCTCACGGTGGAGAGAGAGGGGCAGAGAACCGGGTGCAGGGCGAGCTCATCAGTGAGTGGTGGAGGCAGAATTTGAACCCAGGGCTGTCAAATTCCAGCACTCCCATCCCCCCTCCCTGAGCCACCCCCCCTCACTGGGACCAGGCGCCCACAGTGCCTGTTTGACCCTTGATGTTAGCCCTTCCGAGGGTCCTGTTTCACAGTTATTTGTGACCACCTGGCACCGGGGTCGAGTGGAAAGATTCTGTGACTTGAAGTCTCCCAGCTGCGCTTGTATTAATAGAACTCGTATTAATATCCCAGAGCACCTGCCTGGGGCACCCCCTGAGCCGAGAGCTTCACAGACCAAGGAACCCCACCTCCGTGAGGAGGGCGCTGCCGCCCAATGCCTGTCCCAGGTGGGAGACCAGGGCGCAGGTGGGTCGTGCCACATGCCTGGCTTGTGCAGCTGGCCCTGCGGCAGGGCTTCCCTCTCGTGCGGGCGGCCTGCCTTCCCCATTCGCGTTCCTAACCCCAAACCTGCCTCTCACGGAGCCTTTGGGGTGAGGCTTAGAATCAGGCAGGGTGGGCAGGACCCAGGCCCTCCTGTCCAGGAGCCAACCTGGAGCACCTGGAACGAAGCCACAAATGCCGACGTCACGGCCAATAGGTGCCATCCTTGGGGGGTCCTGCCCTTGGGAGCTGGGTGCTCTGGGTGGATGGAGGAGGCTGTCATAGGTGCCCTGCTTGCCTGTTACCTAAACAAGAAAGATCTACGCAAGAGAGAGAACCCCGAGGGGAGATGGACGTGGACTTTGTTTGGCTTCCAGTCTGCAGCCTCGTCTGCACAGTGGGTGTGTCTGTGCAGTGGGGGTGCCCCTGGGTGCTGATGTAGCTGGGGTTGTACCACTAGGACAGCACTGCCATGCGCACTGGCTGGGCCAGAATCCTTGCCCCTCGGGTAATCAGTGAGGTTTCCATTGATGGCATCTCCGGCCCACAGGGAACTGCATCGGCCTGAGATAAACAGGGCCGCTGAGGGCTGGAGATGTACCCTGGGCTCAGCTGAGCGGACGTTAATGGAATGTTCTGGGGAGAGAGAACCAACACGGGGTGGGGGTGGGGCGCCTGCAAAGCCTGCGGTGTGCTGCATTGAATGTGACTGAGTCCTGAGAGGCTGCCACTGGCTTCCCATTATATGGATGGGGAGACTGAGGCCCAGAGGCAAATCCAACTTGTCCCACAGCAAGAGGTGGCCGGAGGCCAGGTCTCTCAGGCAGAATGTGGGGCCATTCCTGGCTCCAGGTTGGGGAGGGACATCACTGGCTTGAACACACCTTCAAATCAGCATGTCAGGCCCCAGCCATACCCAGAGCTCCCCTCTCTCGGCATATGGGCCGTAGTGCCTGGTTCCCCATTTGCTCGATGCTCAGGGGGAGCTGTGGACAAAATAACCGAGCTACGGAGGACACCCTCAGAGCGCAAAGCTGACTTCCCCAGAAACTGCAACACATGTCTTCTTATTTTCCTGTTGGTTCTATGAAAACATTGACTTTGTGATTCCAGACCAAATGAAGGGCATGTTGTCATGGTAACTGTCAAACCATTCTTTTCTCGAACCCTTCATAAACAAGACTCCCCGTGTCTTCCACTTTTTAAATCTCATTTTCTGCTCATGAGAGTGCAGGCCAGCGCCCTCCGTTTCCTCTGCAGCTCATCTGCACCCAGCAAAACCATCCTTCAAGGCCCATGTCCTCCTCCTCCGAGAAGTCGCCCCAGATTGCACCCAGCTCTCTTAATAAGTGGTGCATTGTCCCTTCCACTGATGCGCACTAAAACCCTTTTAGTTAGTTGTTCGTTTGTTTATTTATCTGATCATTCATTCAACAAACATCTGCTCAGCAGCTACTCTACACCAGGCCTTGTGTCTGAGGCTGGGAACACCACAAAGTTAAGAGCCAGTCCCTGACCTCAAGGAGCTCATAAACTCTGGGAGGGACATTGACCCAAGCATGCAGTTCAAATCTGGGGGAGGCAGAACCCTAACTGGGCAAGCATGGCACTGTGGTCCGTTCCCTTTGTGGGGTCTCCCCAGAGAAGGGGCAGATGACCTGGCACTGACGGGTGAGCCTGAGCTCCCAGGGCAGGCTGGGTGGACGGTGACCTCCAGGCCTCCCACTGCCCGATGAGGCTTGTGTGGCTTAGAAACAGCCACCGCTCCTGGGCACTTCAGTGCCGCCAACACCTGTGCAGCCCACTCGGCCGCCCTGCAGGTCATCCTCCATCTGTCGCCTCCAAGCACCTCTCTGTGACCCTCTTGGGCCATGTCTTTGTTTTCTGAGTTGGTCTTAACCCGGTTAAATAGTGGCTCCCTGAGGACAGAGTGTATTTCCCATCTTTGCACCACGCAGGGCCCCCCACAAAGTGGCACTTGACTCATGAATAGAATAGAATGTTTCTACCATCAGAGAATCCTATATAATAAAGATATATATGCAAATTGACCATCACGCCCTTGCACAAGATGGCCGCCCCCATGTGGTCACAAGATGGCCACCACAAGATGACCGGCAGGGGAGGGCAGTTGGGGGGGAACCAGGCCTGCAGGGGAAGGCAGTTGGGGGCTACCAGGCCTGCAGGGGAGGGCAGTTGGGGGCAACCAGGCCTGCAGGGGAGGGCAGTTGGGGGCAATTGGGCCAGCAGGGGAGCAGTTAGGTGTTGATCAGGCTGGCAGTGCAGTGGTTGGAGGGTGATCAGGCTGGCAGGCAGAAGCAGTTAGGGGCAATCAGGCAGGCAGGCGAGTGGTTGGGAGCCAGAAGTCCTGGATTGTGAGAGGGATGTCTGACTGCTGGTTTAGGCCCGACCCCACCGGGCCTAAACTGGCAGTCGGACATCCCCCAAGGGGTCCCAGATTGGAGAGGGTGCAGGCTGGGCTGAGGGACACTCCCCCCCCCCCAGTGCACAAATTTCATGCACCAGGCCTCTAGTGTAATATAATTCATAATGGTTCCTAAATGCCAGAACAGGGACCCACGACTTCAGAATCATGGGGTAGAGAACTTAAAAAATAAGATGCACACCTGGTTTCACCCTGGAATGATCTGATTCAGTGGACCTGTGATCAGGATGGAGAGTCCTGTGTTTTTCCATACTTTCGGGGTGTGTCTGATGACAGTAACTCCCTCTTCTAGGGCTACTACTAGTGTGGGCACTGTCCATCTCAGCTCACGCTTGTAACCGCCAGATGAGGCAGGTACAACCCCAGACTTCTACAGATGGAGAGAGACACAGGGAGAGCCTGGGAACCTGCTCAGGTCACCCAGCTGGGCCATGCTCTGACCTCAGGTGGACAGCCCCACAGCCCCTGCTCCTTGGGCTGTGTGATACGTCTAGTCCCAGAGTGACAGAACCTGGGAAATCTGGAAATACTGGATTTAAAATGGTCCTTGAGCCTTGCGTGGCACAGTAGGTTGAGTGTCATCTTATGCACCGAAAGGTCGCTGGTTCAATTCCTGGTCAGGGCACGTGCCCGAGTTGCGGGTTCGATCTCTGGTTGGGATGCATACAGGAGGCAACTGATGGATGTTTCTCTCTCTCTCTCCCCCTCTCCCTTCCTCTCTCTCAAATCAATAAAAACATAAAAATTTAAATGGTCCTTGAGGGTCACACCCTTCATTCTTCCCATTTTAGAGATGGGAGCACTGAGTCCCCTAAGGGCCAGCAGACTCTCTGGCAGCGTCCTGGGAATCAGCCAGAGGACTCAGACTGTGAGGTCCTTGTCTGCCCTTCAGGGTGCTATCACCGATTTGTAGGGATCTGTTCCCATCTGCAGCAGGCAAGTCACTGATGATAATAATAATAATAATAATAATCATAATGGCAATATTGCCACCACACTGGGCCCGGGCTGGTGTGTCGTACTCTGTGCTCCGTATTCTGGGGGCACTGTCTATTCTGAGTCTTGGAGTGCCCCTGAGAGAAGTGGGGGCCTTTCTTAAGGAAGACGGACAACTCTAAGGCGCGGCTCTCAGCTTGGGGAGGGTGTGGTCCCCCCCCCCCCGGGGGCATTTGGCGATATCTAGAGATGTTTTTGGTGGTCACTTTAGGGACTGGAGTCGGGGCTGGTACTGGCTTTAGGCGGCAGGAGCCAGGGATGCTGTTAGGTGCACAGGCGGCCCTCCTGCGAAGCTCACCTTCCCCGACGCCCACCACCCAGGCCCAGCACCTGCCGCCAGGCAGCCTGGCTCTCCTCCTCCTCACTGGGCTCCGAAGGGCAGGGAAGGGGGTGCTGCAAAGCCGTCAGCCCACTCACCCCTTTCATGGCTGAGCACCTTGCTGGGGTTTCAGGTCAGTTAACCGCCCTCCCTCTCGCCCCGATCTCCCTCCCCTGAGAGGGGCCAGTGGCACCCCCCTTGCAGGTCCTTTGACCACATGATGCTCCTGCAGGCAGTGTCCGGAGGCCAGGACACACGTCCCCAAAGGCAGTGGTTCGTACGGCAAATGGGGTAAGAGGCTCCCAGTGGAGGCCCCGGCTGGGCCATTTGTCACCCTGGCAGTGAGCTCCTGCCATGTCCCTATCTCCTCATGGGCACAGGGAGACGCTATCTCTCAGGGTGGATGGGACATGGACAGAAGACAGCTGGGCGGGGAGCTGGGCTAATTAATTCGTTCCATAACGTCATGGTGCCCTTGCCGCTCTCCTGGGGTTGAGGGCTGCAGGGCAGGGCACGGCCCACTGCTTCCCACGCCAAATGGACAGATCCAACAGGTGTGGCCGGATCCTGGGAGGAGAAGGGGGAGGAGGTGAGTGGGAAGGACGTTGGGTAACCGCGGGGTAGAGCAGATGGAAGTGCTCATCTCGGTGAGAACGCGGACATGAGGCCGGGCCGGTAGGGCACGTCCTGGGGGGGGGGGGGCGGGTTGGCGTGGAGGGAACAGACCTGCCACATGTTAATTTGGAACCGGTGCCTCCGGGAGGGATTTAGACACAGTCAGGCTGCTCTGTGCAAATAGCCCCCCTGCCCGGCAGCTGTCAGAGGAGGCCTCCCCAGAGGAGGATGGCTGGGGGCGGGGGGAGCGCTCTCTGGCCTGATCCTGTCCCCATACAGCCGGGGTTTCCTGCTTCCAGAAGGCACCCCGAGGTCAGGAGGTCAGGCGGGGCTTTCCCCTGCTTGTAGAGCAGAAGCTGCCGCGCTCAGGGGCAGAGACCTGCGCACATCACACAGCTGCCGGGGCTGAGCCAGACGGGAACCCAGGCGCCATGGCTTCCAGGCCCCGTTCTTGGCTGAAGGGATGCCCGGCTGACCGTGGGTCTCAAGCGTAGTAGGTGCTCGACAAAAACCAACTGTGTGCAGATTACACTGAGGGGCAGCAGGCATGCGAAGGCAGAACAAAGGTAATCCAAGGAGTAAGAAGGAATATGTTTAACAAACGAAAACCCCAACGGTCACCCAATGGAGAAATTTCCAGAACGTTCTTTCCTGTGGGGATTTGGGAGCTTTCTGTTCGCTGCGTCACATTAGCACAGGCTCGCCCTTGCCCTCGTTCATTCCCGGGGACCCGGGGATGACCGCCGCCTCCTGCGGGTGGGGACAGTGGCTGGAGCTGGAGCTGAGTGTAGGTCTTGAGGAGCACTGGGCCCCCACCAGGCCCTGTCCCCTCTTTCCCTGAGGTCGGGGCTGTGGGACAGAGACCACCGGTTCTGGGCCGGGTCGCAAAATGAACTTGCACTTGTTCCCCAGCCTGGCCCTGGTGCTGGGCTCCTGGACCTGGGGGGTGTGGTGTGCTCCTCGATCTTATCACACGGCCGGACCCCATGTTGCTAGCAGACACACGGACACACCGAACGGAAAGGACCCCAAATCCCGGGGTGTGTTCTTGGCCTCCCTGCCCCCCTGACTGATTCAATAGGAAGACTCGCCTTGTCAGGGCCTGAGCCAGAGCGCGCAGTGGAGGCACGCCGGCCTCACCTCGGGGCTGGACAGAGCCAGGCCTTCATCTGTGACTCAGTTTCCTCATCCCTAAAGTGGGCAGTAAAGGCTAGAAACACCGACTCAGAGCACCTGGGAGACGTCGGTAAATCGCAGCTGCTCTCGGAGGCGTTTAGGGAGGCATCCGTCCTATCCCCGGAGAAAGTGAGCGCACAGCTGCCCGCGCCGCCCGCCCCAGGCCTGGAATGCAGGCCTTTGGGTTTCTGGCTGAGCCGGGAAGGCTCACACTTCTCTCTTGTGCTTTTGAATCAACAGCTCCCTCTGATCTCAGCTGCCCTCTCTCCCCGGGAGCACGATTTCAAAGGATTTCTCCACGGAGCGAAAGCAAACCTCAGTCATCTTTGTGCACAAAACACCCACCCAGGCTATTTGTCTCCGTCCTGAGCGCCTGGCACGGGGCCGAGAGGAGCGCTGGGAAGCGGTGCTTAGCGAAGAATGCTGTCATCCGAGGGGCTCACTGTCCGCCGCCCCGCAGCCCCGCCCCTGTACTCTGCCCCGGGTTCTTGGCAGCCCCAGGTAACCACAAGACAAGTTTTATCATCTGTTAAACCTGTCGTTTGGGGGGAAAAAATGACTTCAATAAAATATTTCAACAATTATAGTCCATTTTAATTAGGTGTGTGCCACATAATTATAGATTTTAAAAAATGTGTAGGGTTTCAAAACCCAGCACCCCGGCCATGCGGGGCTAGCTGTGCTCCCGCGGAATTTCCAGCGCAATCTCCCCCCCCCCGCCCCCCCAAGCCCAGGAGCCCT
>NW_005369964.1:3569253-3571622 GCF_000412655.1 Myotis brandtii
TGGCCGGCCCTCCGCCCTCCCCACGGCTCTGCTGCCTTTGTTCACCATTCTTTCCACTTTTGTCTGGAAGCTCCGGTCCTGGCAGGTGCGATGGGTGTCGGGGGGCCCTGAAAACCTGGGGGATTGGTAGTGGGTGGAGGGAAGGTGACCCTGGGCATCTGGAGGTCTGGGGTCTCCTTCTGGCCCCCGCGACAGCTGCTGGGTGACTAGGCACTTGCTACCCATCTCTGCCCTGCTTCAAAACAAGAAAACTAGACCATCATTTAAAAAAAATTTTTTTTTGGGGGGGGCGGGAAGAAACCCACTTTTGGAGTTAAATTCTGAAAGAAAAGTTCAATATGGAAACAGTTGAAAATAGAAGTCTTGGCATGGTCCCGACCTTCCCTGGTGGCCCCCGTAGGACCTTAAAAGTAGCCGAGGTTGAAAATGTCTGGAAAGGTGCTGTCTGAGATCCCGTGACAGCTTGTCCTTCGACACACATTCCTGGGCGGGCGAGGTATGCCAGCCCCGACCTAGGCTTTGGATGGCCCGCCGAGCCCCCCGGCCAGTCCCCAGTCCCCAGTCCCCAGTCCCGAGCCTCCAGGTGGCTTTCTGCCCTGTGGGCACAGACCGGGACACGTGGGCTGGCCCCGCACACGCTCTCCCCTTGTCAACCTCTGTGCACTCCACGGAGGCTTCAGAATAACCCTGTGCAGGGTCACAACCCCACCTGTAGGTGAGGCTCGCCAGGCAGGTCAGGCCCCGAGGTCCCCAGCTCCTCAGAGGCGGATCTGGAATTGAATCTGGGGTCTTGTGGCTCCAGACCCGGGACCTAGGCCAGGACACCCCGCCTCCTGCACCTTTGTCCACAGGCAGCTGCCAGCTGAGGTAGGGGTTCCCCTTCCCGGGTCCACACTTTGAGTGACTGTCTCTGCCACTCACTCCGCCTTGGGAGGTCTCTCATGCCCTCGGGACACGGTGCCCAGGGAGACCTCTCTGGTCATTCCCTGCACAAATTTAAAACAAATATATATATTTGATTTCAGAGAGGAAGGGGGGGGGGAGAGAGAGAGAGAGAGAGAGAGAGAGAGAGAGAGAGAGAGAAAGAGAGAGGAGAGAGAGAGAGAGAAAGAAATAACAATGATGAGAGAGAATCATTGATCGGCTGCCTCCTACACGGCCCACACCGGAGATCAAGCCTGCAACCCGGGCCTGTGTCCTGACCAGGAATCGAACCGTGACCTCCTGGTTCCTAGGTCGATGCTCAGCCACTGAGCCACACCAGCTGGGCATCCCCTGCACAATTTGCCTTGAGTCCCCTGTGCCCGAAGCGCCTCGCCTCTCCTTTCTCCAGCAGGCGGGAGTCCGTTCGTGCCCGTGGTTTGCTTTCTGGAGGCTTGGCTCCTGGTTGCCTGGGCTCCTCTGTGAGGAGAAGGGGGTCAGAGGGGGGCCCGTGTCCTCACAGCCTGCGCCGACCCCCTCGAGGGAAGCAGTGCCGGGCACACTGCAGGATGGGGCTTGTTTCTGGTGTGAGTGTATGTGTGAGTCAATGAATGCAGTGGCTGAGGGAGCCCATAGATGGTGGAGGATGAATGGATTAACAAATACATTACAGACGTGAGTCAATGTGTAAACAAACGGGGAAATCCGTGGATAAATGGCAAAGAGATGAGCGGGTGGCCGATGACTCAGTAAATGAGTAAGTAAGCAAAGGAATCTACATCTGGACCCGTATCTCCATCGGCATCGATCTATGAACGAATACAAGGCTGACTGTATGGCTGAGAGAATGGGTAAGACGAGGTAAGCTGCAGTAAGTGAAGAAGTAAATGAGCGGATGGTGGGTGAGTGGATTAGTGAGGGAGGGACAAATGCCCTCTCAGTCATGAGCGGCTCGGGCACGTGCCATGGTCCTCAGAGCCACCCTGGGCCAGTGCAGGCGCATGGGGAGGCTTTCTAAGGGCCGCACACAAATCCCCGGGAAACCCGGGAGCTGCACGGACCAGCGCTGGCCCCGCGGAGGCCACGAGCACCGAGAGTGGACACGCACCGTTCTCAGCAGCCGGGCGGCCGGGACCAATGACACAGGGCGCTTCCTGGGAGCTCAGGGAGCTGCGTGCCTGGAGCAGCGGTGGGTGTCGCCTGGGAAATTCCAGGAGCCTCTGCTCAGCCAGGCTGCGCGGTGGGGCGTGGGGGGGGGGGCAGGCGGAGGCCAGCACCGAGAGTGGACACGCACCGTTCTCAGCAGCCGGGCGGCCGGGACCAATGACACAGGGCGCTTCCTGGGAGCTCAGGGGGGTGCGTGCCTGGAGCAGCGGTGGGTGTCGCCTGGGAAATTCCAGGAGCCTCTGCTCAGCCAGGCTGCGCGGTGGGGCGTGGGGGGGGGGGCA
>NW_005369964.1:3590255-3597894 GCF_000412655.1 Myotis brandtii
GCTAAGAGCATCCAAATGATTTCCAGCAAATTCTAGGACAAATGTTTGCCTTGAGGCTCAGGACTCTGGTGCCAAGTTTCAATCTAATCAAATACTTCTGGGTTTGGGAGGGGAAAGAAAGGGAGACTGGGAGGGAGAGAGAGAGAAGAAATGCAAGTGGGTGGCATGGGGGTGGGGGGAGGGAGAAGAGGCCAAGGGTGGGATGCAGACTGTCCTTCGAGGACTGTGGTGCGGCCAGGGGGACCTGGCGAGGGACTCCCTTGCCTGCCGGTGGCCAGGCAAACTCATGTTAGAGTTGGGGTGACTGCTGGTGCTCGGAGGGCTGTGAGGCAGCCTCAGGTTCTGCCCCAGTTGGGATTCAAGTGTGGGGGTCAATGCGGGGGTTGACTTTCTGAGCCAGGGACATGGGACCACTCTGGCGGCACCAACAGGGACGCAGACACGGGGAGGGGTGTGACGATGTCTGCGTAGGGAGCTGGGGGAACAAACTCTGCCTCACTCGCCTGGCTCACCCCTCAGCATGCAGGCCGCTGAGACGAGGAGCAGGTGTGGCCGGGGAAGGCCATGGCTGTTCTGGAGGGAGCTGGGGACGCCACCAGGGGCGGCGGTACCTGGGGAAGGAGAGAGGGGAGGTGGCCACCACTGCCCTGCAGCCGGCACGGGGCAGAGAAAGCAGGCAGCAGGGGACGTTATAAGGACAGCCTTCCGGAACCCAAGCCAGAGCTGCTGGGGGGGGGGGGCAGGAGTCCCCTGTCCTTGCAGGGCCCCCGCCCCCCCGCCCCCCACAGTGCCCCTGGTGACATCATCCCAGCACTGGGGGCAGGTCGCCTGGGTGGCCGCTCAGGCTTCTCCCCTTTGAAGTCCACACCTGAACCCCACATCCCCTGCCTGAGGACTATGGAGCTGACAGTGACTGGAGACTTGGGGAGGGTCCCCTAGCATCTGGGCACCTTACCTGGTGATATCGACAAGGGAGGACGTCTGCCAGGGACCACTTTTTGGGTTAAGAATGCCCTCCCCCTGGTCTTTGAAAGCAGACCTGTTCCTGGGGGAGGTGGGGCCTGGAGGGTTCATACGGGTGATGCCAGTGGATGTCTCCTGTGAGCTGAGGACTGGGCCCTGGGACGCAGGGAGCAGCCAGCTCTGGAATTCAACCTCCCGGGAGAGTCCCGCCTGGCCACTTTCTAGACGGCCACTGGGCGACATCACCTTGGTTTCCACGTCTGTGAGCTGGAGAGGACGCGCAGGCCGCCCCGACAGGTGGACGGAAGGTGCTGGTGACTCAGGAAACTGCTCCGTCAGCTCAGAAGGGCTGTCTGGACTCCATGACGAGGACATGTTTGCAAGATGCTGAGCCTGTGGCTGTACTAAGTGCCCAATAAATGTGGACTATGATGATACTGCCACCATTATTATTACCACGTCAGGTTGCAGTGCTGTCCCCGGGCGGTTCTCCTTCCGCAGGACTCCGGGCACCACGCGCGCAGCCAGCAGCGGTCGGAGGAGCTTGTCACCACGAGCGTCCTCACTTCCCCTGCGGAGACACTGACCTGTGGCTGGGACACGCCTCCACTTCCCAGGGAGGGGCTCCACGGCAAAGCCACGGCAATGCCACGCCCGGCATTGACCTTGTTTGAAAGGGATGTTCCTACCTCGATTTATTTGATGACCCCAACCAACCCATGAAGCAGGGGCTGTTACTGTCCACTTGGAGGAGGTTAGTGAGGCCCCCAGGGGGCCCAGAGCCAGGCAGGAGCCGGGACTGGAGCCAGAGCTTACGTCCTGTCACACCGAGTGAGCCCAGGACCCGAGGACTGGCTAGTGGCCGAACTGTGCTGTGGAGGACTTAACGGCCCCAGCTCATCAGGAGCAGCAGTGGAGGAGCAGGGACGCGCACCCACAGGGAAGAGCACCCTGACATCAACACGGGAGGGGGCGTGTGTGGGCAGTGAGGGGGTACGGGGGAGGGCTGCACAATGCCAGGCTGGCCGCTCCACCTTTCTACTGTGTGACGGAGGACAGAGTGGTGCTGTGCCCACATCCGGCCGGCTGCCCGTTCTCCTGAAGATGGTTTGATTGGCAGGGACCCAGCTCACGCCTTTGCCTTTCGCCGCAGGCACTTTCCCAGGGTGAGGGCGGAGTTGAGGATTCGGAACAAGGGCTCTCTGGCCTGTAAGGCCCAAAGAACTTACTCTCTGACCCTCTGCAGAGAGAGGTGTGCTGCCTCCTGGATGGATGGTCCCTGCTCCGGAGCCTCAGCCCCCTCGGTGGAACATGAGGGGTGAGGCTTGAGCGGGTGAAGCGTGAGGTTGCACCAGCGGCCCGGGCTCTCTGAGGCCCGCCGCTGCCGGTCCCGGTAGGTGTTGGCTGGTTAGTGCACCTGTCACACGCAGGGCCTCATGCTGCTGGCGCAGGAGGCAGGAGAGGAGAGTTGTTCGGGGCAGCCCTGGGTCCAGCTCTGACCCTGCTGTCTTCTCAGCTTTGTGACCTCAAACGAGCCTCTTCACTCTTCCTGAGTCAGAAACAAGGGGACACTCGCCTGAGAGGAAAGGGGCACGTGGAGGAGGGGACCCCCTGAGTCAAGGCCCAGGTGGAAGTCGCAGGGATGAGAAGGAAGCGCTGGCGGGTCACTTGTATGAAGCCTGGAGAGTGAGGGCCGGGGAGAAGGTGGGAAGGTGAGCTCAACCTCAGGGACTCCTTTATAAGGGCTGGCTCAGCTGGCGGGAGCACCATGCAGGCAGGCAGTTCAGTGCCGGCTTCTCCCTGAAGTGCAGGTTGTGTGAGAGGCACCTGTGTAGAAATGGCTGCTAGGCTCTGTTTTTTTTCTTTTATTTAAAATTTGAAGCCAGTTAGGCACCAGAAGCCCTTCTTAGTAGGTGTCTTCTTTCTCAGGGTTCACACACCCCAGGCAACACAGCTTCGACTGCCTGGCATGTGAGCGATGCCACCTTGGATGTCCCAGCTGAGCCAGTCGTCCAGTGGAATGTGACTTCAGCTGCTTTAGCAGGTGACACCCGCAGAGGAACTGCCCATCCAGCCCACAAGGTCAGAAGAAGCTTTAGGTTGTGTGGCTTAAGCCACTGAACTTGAGGCTGATTTGTTACGCAGCAACAGCCGACTGAAACATCCTCTCAGAGCACTCGTCCCCCTTGCTCTCCGTCCTGCAGCCACACTGGCCACCTTGCTCCTGCCTTAGGTCATGTAGCTCTCCAGTTCCCTGCGACCGGCCTGCTCTCTCCCCAAGTCACTCAGGTTTTAGCTTAAAGGTCACTGGGCTCAGTCAGGGTCCATCTCCACGGCCTCATGGGAGGAGCAGCAACGCCGCACACAAAGGGCGGGCTTCCTGGGTGGGAGGAAACAGGCCCAAGAATGAGACTGGAAAGAGACAGGCAGACTGGAGACCATGGAGGGTGCGAACCAGTGTAAGACGCTCAGATCTCATTTTCCACTTGAGGAGAGCCTGAGACGGTTTCAGCTGGGCGGTCATAGGATCTCGTTTAAGTTTTAAAAGGTACGTAACTCTGTCTGATCTACAAAGACTACAGGGAGGGGGAGCAGGCAGCAGAGAAGGCAGGGGACCAGGTAGGAAGTAAGAGACGTGACGGCATGGACCAGGGTAGCTCACATGAGAGGAGGAGGAAGAGCTGTAGGGCCTGTCCGGCTATCCTCTGACCTGCTCTTGCTCCCGGGCCATGCTCTCTGCGCAGAGAGGGGTCTGCCCTTCGCAGCAGCACACCCCTGAGCCTAAAACAGGACGTGGCTGCATTGGGCTGTGGGTACCGTGAGCCTGTCTATGGGATCCTAGCATTTTGCTGTGTCCCAGGGCCTGCCAGGGCTGGGTGAGTAAATATTTATATTTATTGAAGGAAGGAAGGAAAGAAGGGAGGAGAGAAGAAGCAGGATGGGACTCTGTTCCCTGATGGCCCACCCCCCACAGGACGTGGGCAGAGTGGGGCCCGAGTCTGGCCACGTCCACACGGGGATGTGCGCTGTAGCTTCACTGGTTTGGGAGGCAGAGCCCGGTGGGCAGGGACGGCTTCCGCTGTGGCTGGCGTCCTGACACCCACGTGTTTACAGATGGCCCTGAGGCCTGTGGTGGCCCCTGTGGCGTGCAGGTGTGAAGGCGGGCCTGCTGGAGCCACCCACAGCCACCCACGTGCCCGGAAGGCTGGCCTTCCGCTGGCCCTGCGTGGAGCTGGGTCTGGTCAGCCCAGCTTGGTGGTCCCCGGGACTCAGTGAAGTTTCTCCAGCTCACGCTTAGCCAGCGGCAGAGTCACTTCCTTTCCAAGTGCCACCGCGGCCCTGGAAGAGGTGACCAGCAAACACCTATCTCTTCTTTTGTCCTGGCGGAAAGAGGCCCGCCCCCGCTCTCTGCAGGGAGAAAAGCAAAGCTAGAGAAAAGGTCCGGGTATGATTTCACAGACATGGGGCCTCGGCCATGGGCCGCTCGTCCAGCCAGAGGCTGGCGTTCAGGCACGAGAAGATGTGGTTCCTGCCATCGCCCAGAGCCGATACAGCATCATTTCCCACGTAGACTGTGGGAGCCCAGAGGGACTGCCCAGAGGAGGCAATGCCTGAGAGGACCCCTTAATGGTGAAGAGAGAAGGGGGGAAAAGACAATCCCGGCAGAGGGGACAGCATGAGTGAGCAGGGTGGAGGGGGGACAGAGTCAGGGATGGGTGCCATGTGTGGGTTGTGCTGCTAGAACCAGAGACTGGGTGTGGGGGAGCCGAGCTGGAGGTGTGGGTGGGTTGGTCACGGGGCTGTGGGACCCGTCCTGCAAACCCTCCTGAGAGTGTGAAGCCAGGGGCCCATTGAGATGTGCATGGTTTCGAGGGTCCCTCAGTGGTCGCAGGCGGAGCTGGGGAAGAAGAGAGGCAGGGGGTGTCCAGGACGTGACCAGGGCCACGAGGATGGAGCTGGAGGGGTGAACGGGGAGGAGAAGCAGGCTGAGCCCCAGGTCCTGGGGCAGATTCCACTCGGAGGGTCGGGAGATGATGGGCCAGTCCAGGCGACTCCCAGGCTTCGGCAAGGAGTGGGCTCTGCCGGGCATCATGGCGATGAGTGACCGTTCACTGCTTTCTCTATTGTCCTAGGAATCTTTAGTCTCTACACGTAGAGGCAAGAGCTGTCCCTATGGTGATGTATTCAGAAGAAATAAGTATAAAAATGAACAGGGCCACCCACTGTTTCCCAATGGCAGATGCTATAGGTCCCCTGCCCTGCCCCCGCAGTGAGTGATGTAACTTCTGTGTAGACACCTGGGTTCTCTCACCTGCCGGGGGCTCGCCAGCCCGAGTTCTGCATTGGATCCCTGAGATAACTTCTGTGTAGACACCTGCCAGGGGCTCGCCAGCCCGAGTTCTGCATTGGATCCCTGAGTTCCCCAGTGGGACTGAGCACCCTTAGGGTAACTGACTTAGCAACACACCGTCTCATGGATGCCTTTGTTTCCCTGCTTCCCTGCTCTTCCCATTGGGTCTGCTTCTGGAGCAGCGCCCCCACCCCCAGGTGCTCCTGCTCCAGAAGAGATGCTGAAGGCTCCTCATCCCATGTCTGCCTGTCCCTTACCTCTAAGTCTCCGTAGCTGAAGGGGAACGGAAATAAACTGGGCCTGGGCCTGGCTATGGAGATCTGGGGTTTGAAAGTGGGCAGGGAACTTGTCTCAGTCGCTCCGGCTGACATAACAACATACCAGCAACCTGGTGGCTGAAACAACAGGAGTTCATTTTTTCACAGTTCTGGAGGGTGGAGTCTGAGAGCAGGGTGCCAGCATGGGTGGGCTCCAGTGAGGGCTCTCTTCCTGGCTTGCAGACGGCTGCCTTCTCACTGTCTCTTCACGTAATGGAGAGAGAGCAAACTCTTCTTGTCCTCCCTAAGAACAGCCCTGGCCCCTCTGTGATATCTGCTGCCTGGGTCCTTTTGTGTCCTAAGATAGGCAGCTTGAACTGTCACAGGGATTGGCAAACCAGGGTCAAATCTGCCGCTTTTTTAATTGTTATTTTTTTTATTGTGCTGAAATACACATAACATAAAATTTACCATCTTAACCATTAAAATTTTATTATTATTATTGATTTTGGAGAGAGAGGAAGAGAGAGGGAGGGTGGGAGAGAAAGAGAGAGAAGGGAAGAGAGAGAGAGAGAGAGAGAGATATCAGCTCTACTGCACTTGCCTGGACGGGGATTGAACCTGCAACCTGGGCGTGTGTCCTGATGGAATCGAACTGGCGAACTTTTGGTGCACAGGACAACGCTCAACCCACTGAGCTATACCGGCCAGGGCCCATCTGAACACTTTTGAAGTGTACAACATTCAGAACTTCTCATCTTGCAAAACTGAAACTCTGTCCGCATTGAGCACTACCTCCTCATATCCCCTCCCCCAGTCATGAGGACCCCATTCTACTTCCTGTCTGTGAATTTGACCCCGCCCGGGCCCTCATGTAGGTAGAATCATACACTATTTGGCCTTTTGCGACTGACTTGTCTCACTGAGCATAATGTCCCCGAGGTCCACCCAGGTGGTTGCGTGTGTCAGAATTCCCTTCCTTTTTGAGGCCGAATAATATTCCATTGTGTGGATGGATCACATCTCATTAACCCGTTTATTCTTCGAGGGACACCTGGGTTGCTTCCACCTTTGGCTCTTGTGTATAACGTGGCTACACACTCGTTTTCCTAAATGTGCTCTCTGGATCCCTGCTGATCCCCAGTAGGATCAGGAATGGAGCGGGAGGCACAGACACCCCCCATGACCCAGTGCACCCCCATTTGTATCTGCTTTCAGACCCCAGGCCTGAAAGATGCATTCTGCCCCAGGTTTTCTTTGAGGAAGGAATTCCTTCACTTTAGAAAATGTATGGGGTCCAGGGCCAAGTACTGGATGTCTTGGTTCCCAGGTGGGTCACGATTGGAGGAACGCAGGCGGAGGGGGCTCCATCCTGCGGGCCTGGGAGAAGGACCGACGACGCACAGGGCCGCTCTCTGTGGGGGGAGGAGGGGGCCTTTGGAGTCAGACTGGACTCTGTCATGATGCCAGTTTTGAAGGTGGGAGTGGAATCCCTGGGGCCTGTGGCTTGAAGATTCCTGGCAGGCAGAGTGGACCGCTGCATCCCAGCAGCTGTGAACTTACTGGCTATTAAAATCACATCAGGGCGAGGTTCCCTGGGATGCCAACCGCCCACCTGAGCCCTCCCACCCGGTAGTGCCACCTGGGCCCCTCAGGCCAGTGCAGGGCCTGGCAGCGCCCGACTGTGGCTTTGTCTTGCTCCTGAATTCATATCAGATGAACGGAAAGGAGTGCCCACCCAAACCACAAAGCCAATGATCAAGGGGAATTTCCAACACATTCTGGATGCTGTCTCCAAACTGACCTTGTAAACAGCTGCAACTGGTGTTCAGGGAGTGTCCTATGTTAACTCTTGCGGGGGGGGGCTGGCGGGTGTGACATGGCAACATGTGTGTGGCAGCAGAGCGCGCCCAGGACTCGACTTGGGATGTTTCTCAGCTGAGCTGGGAGGCTTGTGGCTCAGAGAGGAGGGACCTGCATGAGCTAACTCTGCCACCTACCCCCAGGGGTCAGTTCCTTCAATAGCGCCACCTGGGGAGCTACCGGCCCCCTCCCTGGGTGGCCAGCT
>NW_005369964.1:3597923-3614686 GCF_000412655.1 Myotis brandtii
CACTATCACCATTCACATCTGGGGAAGCTGGGGCTCGAAGAGGGAGGGCACCTTATCTCTGATAATAAGGTGATAAGTCCTCATTATGATAAAATGATGTAATTATGTGTAATTATATATAATCTAAACACATCCATTCCTGCATCACACAGTCCGTAAGTGAAAGAGTTACATTTCTCATTTCGGTCCTCCCTGGCCATTGCCGGCCCCCAGCCCAGCACTCCAGTGACGGCCCGGACCCGGGCCACCGGCCTGACAGATGCATGCTGACATCGGCGTGTGTTTTGTTTTTTAAAATTTTTTTTTATTGATTTCAGAGAGGAAGGGAGAAGGAGAGAGAGAAACATCAATGATGAGAGAGAATCACTGATTGCTGCCTCCTGCACATCCCCCGCCCCACCCCCCTGCCCTCCCCCCCTCTCCCCGGGATCATGTGCCCTGACTGGGAATCAAACAGTAACCTACTGGTTCCTAGATTGACGCTCAACCACTGAGCCACGCTGGCCGGGCTCGGTGTTGCGTTTTAAAGCACAGCTTCACCTAGTCGGCTTCTCACCAGTGGCTTTGGCCTTTCTCTGGTTCCGAGTCTCTCCCTTCAGATCCCAGGGGAAGGCCACAGGCTACTAATGGCCGAGAGCTGTGCCCAGAGAGCCTTTCAGTCCTGCGCATGCCCAGGTCACTGCCTTTCGAATGGGCAGAGGTGCTGCTCCGGCCACGGGCTGGGCGGCCAGGGGCAGCCCCCCCTCCTCGGCACCCGGGAAGCTCTGTCTGGAACGGATGACTCAGGCGAGACGATGCCTTTGTCCTCATGGGGCGGGGAGTCCCTGCTCCTGTGACTTTTGAGTTTCCACCCAATGGGGGGGGGGGGGGATAGCACTGGGTCCGACAGAGCCACTCTACCCTTTAGGAGAAATGTTGAAAATGACAAACTTGGGGAGAGGTAACGCAGATGATATTCACTTAATTGCCTGGAGAATTATTACATGTTTTTAACCTCATTAAAAAAGTGGCTGTTTTCAACATTGACCTTAAAAATGAACGTGGGATCCGTCAGACTCCTTGGCATGGGGTTTGTCGGACAATTTGATGATAGTAATCGAGTTAAACAATCCTTTTTTTTTCTTTCTTTTCCAAATTTATCCTCGTTTCCTTGCTCTTATCTGACTTCTTACCCAGTTATTAAGGAGACGTTTAAAAGCACGGCCCCCAGAAAGGGATCTAAGATCAGTGTCAGAGCCTGGGACACGTGGACGTAGGAAGCGCGGTTACCGCTGCCCGACGTGCACACCGAGCATGTCAGGGGCTCTGTAGTGTCTTTCATCTCGTCCGCAGGGAAACCCCATCAGGTGGGCACAGTTACCATTCTCCTTGGAAGAATTGCGGCTGAAAGAGAGCGAACAGCATGCCTACCCCTCACGCAGCTCATTGGCGCCCTTGCTCACATGCCACCCCCCAGGCTCCCTGGCAGGCCACTCTGTTGGAGAAAGGTTCCCCCCGCCCCCGATCCCGCTAAAATGTTGACTAGGGCATCTTAAGGAACCATGCACAGGTCCAGGGAAGGTGGCCCAGCCGGCCCAAGGATTTCAAAAGAAGTTACATGAGAAGGAGTGAGAGGACCTGAGATGCCATCCTTGAGAAAACCCAGGGGAACCAGGCCACCTACTGTCTTCAAATGCCTGGGCTGCCATCGAGGGGACGAGGGGGGGGCAGCTTATTCTGGGTCTGAAAGGACAGAAAGAGGAGCAGGAAGCAGGTGCTGTAGGGTGGTCAGCTTTGGCTCCGTATGAGAAATGCCCTTTGAATACTCAAAGCCGCTCCAGGGTGGGATTGGCTGCCTTGAAGGACATGAGCTCCCTGTCCCAGGAGGCAACCAAGCAGAGGATGTTCAGATGCCTCTAAAGCACCACAGAGGGGATTCTGTGCTCACAGGGTATTGGGCCAGGGGAGTCCCCGCAGTTCCAAGATTCTGTGCTATTCCCATTCCCAAACTCCCCTGAGCTGTGAAATCAGACCTTGTTCCTGCCCTGAAGGGGCCTATAGTCTAGTGGCAACATTCCCTTCATGTGGGGTGGGCACGGCAGGCTTCTCAGAGGAGCAGACAGCTGGCGTAGGTCTGGGAGATCAGTAGGCACCGGGCAGGTTGGAGAGCTCAGGAGAGGCGGAGGGACCAGGGCAGGGGAGGTGTGTGGCGTGACTGGGGGGCACATATTTTGGGGGATAGTTATTACAGCGGCCGTAAGAGTTGTCCGTCATCCCTCATATCTGTGCCTTTCTCTCGAATTTCCAGGAGTTCCTGTAGGAAGGGCACCCCTGAGCCAAGAGCTGAAAGAATGACTCATTCATTCTAAGATCGTCCCGGAAAGAGAAGAGGTATTCTTAAAAGTCATCCTTAAAAATATATGTTTTAATTTTTTTTAGAGAGTGGGAGAGAGACATTGATGTGAGAGAGAAACTTCAAGCCATTGCCTCCCATACGCACCCCAACTGGGGACCGAATCCAAAACCTGGACATGTGACCTGACCCAGGGAATAGAACCAGCGGCCTTTGGGTGCCCGGGACAACACTCAACCAACTGAGCCGTACTGGCGGGCCAGGCGAGAAGAGCTATTCCTGAGATCTGAGGCAGGACCGAAGGAGCTTCACTCCCCTCTTGGCCATGTTCCCTTCTTCCCACTGTGACAGGATGGATGCCTGCACGTGTCATGTTCTGGGACCTCCTGGGCCCGGCCCCCGATGACTGCTGATGGGGAGAGTTGGTTCAAAGAGTTTGCCTTTGCATTTGAAGACATTCTGCCCCTCCCCCACCTCTGATCTAGACCAGATAGGCTTAATGAGAAACAAAAGTCCCTCTGGTGGTCCTGGCGGATGCCTGCCGGGCCGTCTCCGGCAGCGGGGGCTCCAGCATCTCTTCCCACAGACTCGACTTTAGGCTTCGGGGGTTTCAGAGAAACGCCGTGGGACCGATGAAAATTGTCTGAGCATCAGCTGATCTTGAGACACGGTCCCTTCCTGAAACAGCCCTGGCACCTTCAGCAATGAAAGTGCCAGGTCTGCATGGGGAGCCAGCTGAGAGCTCTCTCTTCACGTGGCCCCTCCCTGCTCCATCTCCAGGTGCTGCTAACAACTCAGGTCTGAGCACAGTGCTCCCGAGCCTGAGCCCTCACTGCTCTGACCTGGAGCCTCGGGGTCCCCTTGGGGATGGGGCCTTGGGGACCTGGCCTCCACCCACCCACCACCCCTTCTTCCCTGACAGTGGTCCTCTTCCTGCCCTGGAACCCTTGGCCAGCCTTTCCTCAGGGCCTTTGCTTCTGCTCCACCGGGAGCCCCTCCCTCCTGCCTCCTCCCTCCCCGCATGGCCCCTCCCTGCTCCCTCTCAGAGCTCCCAGGACTTCCTGGGACAAGTCCCCTGTCCCGTCTGTCACTGCTGGCTGTGCTCGTCCTGCACAGATTCTCATTACATAGTGATTGGACTGTTTCACTTACAAGTTGCTTACGGGATTATTTGGTTAATATCTAGCCTGTGTTGTCAATTGGGTGCCTGGTACCCTGTATGTGCCGGCCATGGGTGCCCCACAAGCTCTGTGCAGGGGGGACTCTGCCGGCCTCACTCCCCACACATAGCACCAGGCACATCCTCAGAGCTCCATCAGTGTTTGCTGAATGAACCAATGGGCGACAACCCATCCACCGTCCCAGCTCGCCCCGGAGGGAGGCCCCACCAGAGGTTGAGGCACAAAGTGGAGAAACCTGAGACTCCAGTTCTGGCACAGACACGGAGGGTCAGGCTCACCCGCCGCCACACAGGGACCCTACCAGCTTCCAGCTCCCAGCACAGCAGCGTTGCCCCAAATTCCCTCCCGAGGGTTTGACCCTCCCGGTCCTCCCCTCCCAAAGAGACTGGTGAGGAAGTCAGGGGATCAATGTTTTGGGCCAATTGTAGGTCAGCATCCACAGCTTTTACAAAGGTGATTGCCCCTGGCGGCTCAGGCTACACTGCCAATAAGGCAAGCCTTCTCCACTTTCTGCACAATGAGCTGGCAGTTCAGGGAGGTCAGAAGCCAACAGAGGGAGCACTGAACTTGAACTCAAAAAGTATCTTTATTAATTTTAGAGTGGGAGAGAGAGATAGAAACATCAATGATGAGAGAGAATCACTGATCGGCTGCCTCCTGCATGCCCTCCACGGGGGACTGAGCCCGCAACCCGGGCATGTGCCCTGACTATGAATCCAACTGTGACCTCCTGGTTCATAGGTTGATGCTCAACCACTGAGCCATACTTTCTACCAGGTGTTATTGATCACCCAGCTTCCCAGCCAGGGACAGTCCTGAACTCACTGGGCTCCAAGGTTATTTTTATAAACATTTCTCTCAATGTTCCCTTAACATTTAACGCAGTAGTTGAAGAGGAGCCAGCTCAGTGGCCAGGGAGTCACGAGGCCACAGATCCACGTCAGGCTGTGGCCCCGGCCGTGGCCATTTGCTGTGAACTGTGCACCCCGGTTCTTGGCAGGCGCTCCTCTGGGTAACCCTGCACGGGTCCCTGGCTCCCCGGCCGGGATGAAGCTGTAGCAGCTAATATATTCCGAGTCAGACCAACTGCCGCTCGTGAAGGGGGAAAAAAAAGACTTGCTTGAGTAACCGTAATAATTGGAAAATTATTTTGATAGCCTGAAACAATCTAATATATTACAGAATTTTATTAAAATAATATCAAATCAAATTAACTGCTATTCCATAATGAATTAGGTAACAAGGTAGGCAGATATGAATCGGCGTGGCTTCCAGGCAGGGGAGCGGGATTTATTAGTTCTCGCGCTGGCATGAGGGTGCGGGCAGAAACCACTCTCGCCGCCGCCGGGGAGGGAACCCCCGGGGACAGCGGGCTTTTACTTTTTCTCTGCCCCCACTTCCACTCTCTAATCCATCATTAAGCACTTGTATTTCTTTCATGTAGGGTCTTATGAAATTTTTAATTTTTTAATTGCTTTGTGATTTAATAATGAGGACTTTTCATTTCGGCCCGGGTAAGAAAGGAGATGGTGATATTGAAATTCCTTCCCCTTCCGCACCCTGGGTGAACTGCTTCCCCTCCTTGCTCGCTTTCATTTCCCAAGTCCGGGTAGAAGGCCTCCCACCCCCCCCCAGAGGACGGTCCGAGAGGATGGTCTCCGGGGAAACAGGCGTGGCCGCCTGGACATTGGACGTTGTTCACTTCTTTGCAAAGCAGAGGAGAGGGGCGCTGCCCAGGCGGGATTTGGGACGGTCTCTGCGGAGCCACTGGCGAGCAGAGCTGGGTCACCTTTCGGATGGCTCGGTGAACGGGAGCCCCTTAATAAATCAGCCCTCGTCTTACCTTTTGGTGTTTTCTCAGCTCCTTGCCAACCTTTACAATGTCCTGACACCAGTTTATGGCTCGTCGGTGACCCGCTGGGGGTGCCACCTGCTCAGGGCCCTACCTGGGAGAAGGAAGCCTCACCCCTGACCCTTCAGGGCCCGTTCGGGGGCCACGGCCGGAAAGCTCACAGCAGCGGAAGCAATTCCCAGTTGCTTAGGCAGCGAGGGCTCTGAAAGAGCCTGTTCGCTTTAGAAATATCAGGAGCTGACATCACGTTTGAACCTCGGTTTGCTCATCTGTAAAATGGGAATTAAACAGCCTTGTGAAGTCATTGTAAGGGATAGAGATATTGTATATAAAGAGCCTCATACCTACACGACACCTACTCTCAGCAAAGGGCAGTTTATTGAGTACGAATGAGATGATAAATGGTCAATGGTCATAGTAGCCCGGGTAACGAGGTTCTGTTTCTACTCGAACTTCACAGGGTTGGACACTGAGGCTCGGCCTCACCGCCTGTAACCAGTCGCGGGGGCGCTGGGTTTCGACGGCGAAGCTCTCCCACCCCACGGGGAACCCCGTGCTTCATGCTTTTGATTTGGACTCTTTCTGACTTGGGTGTGTGGCTTGACGGAAGCGTCACTCAAGATCAAAGTTTGAGCGGAAGATTAAACATTGGGGAACCTCATAAATTCTGCCTAATCAGGAAAAAATGTTTCACTTCAAGGCCGGAGCATCGAGTGGGGAGAAGAGCACACGTGCTGTCCCTCTCTCCCCCCAACACGGGACGGCCACATGGTTTGAATCTGTTGTCGTTACTGACAAGGACCTGTCAAAGCTCGCTGACAAACACCCTGATTTAAGGAAACGGCATCTGCTCACCTGCCATATTTCACAGCGAGGGCTCCGTGAGCTCGGGGAGAAGCCTGTGGACGGGGAGCATGCGGCTCTGTCTCCACGGGGAGGCGGGGGTCTGCACATCAAATGCCCGTGGCGCCGGCTTTGAGGGTCTGCGGGCCTCTTGCCGGGGGGTTGTCATTGACTCCATCTTTGGCGCCAGCACCCCGACTTCCTCGGGGGGAAGGACAGTCCTGTGTGTATTGTCAGAGGGCCCGACCCCAAAGGGTCCCCTCTTGCCTTCACTGAGACGGGCCAGTTCGATGCTCCTCCGGGCCCTGCATCTCCGGGGGCAGTGGCGTCAGTAAGACAAAGAACAACATGAACAACAGGAGCAACTAAGCAGCACTGACACGGCATGGGAGCCACCACCCGCCGGCCTCTCGGGGGGCCTGGGGGGCCAGGGTCAGGCCAGGAGTGGACCTCGCCTACAGAGGCTTAGCCAGCCACACGCGCAGACGACAGCAGGGCTCTGCATGGAAGATGGGGAGAAACCAGTGCCCGCGACAGGCCAGGACTGCAGCGAGGTCCTTCCATAGCCATGCCCTCCTGTGGGGGTGCGCCAGACTCGGGCTAAGTGAGAGCGTGCCTGCACACACAGACCATACACACACTCAGCACCACACACACACCCTACACACACCACACACACACACATACACACCCCTCCTACACACACATACACACACACTCTATACACACCCTATGCACATACCACACACACATACACCCACACATACCATACACACATACACACACACCCTACACACACACCACACACACATATACACACCCCTCCTACACACACATACACACACACCTCCTACACACACACACCATACACACCCTACTCACACCACACACACACACACACACACTCACCACCACACATACACCCTACACACACACCACACACACACATATACACACACTCTATACCAGGGGTCCTCAAACTATGGCCCGTGGGCCACATGCAAATACAAATATTGTATTTGTTCCCGTTTTGTTTTTTTACTTCAAAATAAGATATGTGCAGTGTGCATAGGAATTTGTTCATAGTTTTTTTTAAACTATAGTCCGGCCCTCCAACGGTCTGAGGGACAGTGAACTGACCCCCTGTTTAAAAAGTTTGAGGACCCCTGCTCTATACACACCCTATGTACACACCACACACACACATATACACCCACGCATACCACACACATATATACATATACTGTACATGCCTATGCATACACACACCCCACACACACCACATGCACACACATACACATCACATATACACACATTCTACGCACATACCACACACATACACATATACACACATACCGTACACACACCACACACACTCTGCACACACCACATACACATAAATACCCACACATACAAATATACACACTCCATACACACACTCCACACACACCACACATCCTACACACCACACACGCACATGCATGTACACACACTCCACTCACACAGCAGATTGATGCAGACCTGCCCTCAGAGGTCACTGTGCTCTGGTGGGTGGTGATCTGAGCTGATTCAAGGCAGGCGGGATTGAGCCCTCCCCATGTTTTCAGTGGATGGACTTTCAGGTTTGGTGGTGATGGAGGGGACTCTGCAGGAGGAGACAGGAGTGAAACCCTCAGACCCCCCAGTTCACAGGCAGAGCCCCCCGCCCCCCGCTGCTGTGAGGTCCTGAGGGAGGACCCTCCAGCTCACCCTGAGGGCACACACCCCTCCAGGAGGTGGGCACGGCCACCTGGGGACCTGGGACCTGGATGCTAAGGGTTCTCTTTGGAACGAGGAGAGAAATGTTCTCAAGGACCCCCTCCCTCCCAGTGCCGCTGCCTCCGCGTGTGGGTAGGGCTGTTAACCTGGGCTGATGTTATTTCCCTTCCAGGAGGGAAACGCAAAGGCCCAGGCCACAAGGTCAGAGCGCTTTCATGAACTGAGCAAGGAGCAGTCCCCCCCAGCCCTGGACACAGCTCAGGGAGCACCTCTACTGGGAAGCGATTTCCTTCCACGTCTGAAGGCACTCTCCGCCACCGACAGGGCAGAGCTCCGCGTCCCTTCAGGTGAGGGTGCCAGGACGACGGTGTCCTCCTGCCGTGACCCTCAGGGCTGCGAGGGCAGAGTCCTCAGAGGGAGCTGATTTCCGTGGGAAGATTACGGCACAAATGGGGAAATAAGGCGCACGTCCGCTGCCGTCGGGGTGAAAACGCTCACTGACAGATGTGTTCCCGAGGCGGTCAGTATCCTGGCTGGTGGCTCAGGGCCTCATAAAACCGGCGCCCTAGCCACTCGTCACCGACTCACCTGCCGGATGCACCCTGCCACCTTTCAGGGGTGTTCGGGCCCCTCCTCTGGGCCAGGGCCTGGACAGAGCTGGTGAGTGGAGAGCCCGTGGTGCTCCGTCCACATAGGCACATACATGGTCGGGCTTTACGTCTTGTGAGACGGACACAGAGGAAACAGAAGCTGCCCGGATGCACGACTGGATGTAAATTCTCGTTCGTTCAGCCACGTTTCGTAACATTGATAACAATCAAGTCAGTTGCTCTTGCTTAATAACAACAAGACTGATAGGAAAGTCTCGTTTTGTTTGTTGCTGATGGTAATTAATCTAAATCATCACTAGTGTATTAAAATGAAACACAGACGTGATCGACTGTAGAATGCCATATTCAAGTAGCATTTTAAGAAATCGGAGACTCCTGCCGGGACTTTGTGATTGTCATGGATTTTGTAGGGCTGGGCGATCAAATCACCCCTTCCCACCTCCATCCTCAAAGCTGTGAGAAAACATAAAGGCTTTGAGGGTCCGGTCGGTGTGGTTCAGTGGTTGGGCATCGACCTATGAACCAGGAGGTCATGGTTTAATTCCAGGTCAGGGCACATGCCCGGGTTGCAGGTTCGATCCCAGTGCGGGGCATGCAGGAGGCAGCCGATTAGTGATTCTCTCTCATCATGGATGTTTCTCTCTCTCCCTCTCCCTTCCTCTCTGAAATCAATAAAAATGTATTAAAGAAAAGGGCCCCGAGGGAAGAGGATTTTGCAACCCTCTAGGTAAGACACGTCCTTTTTTAGATCAAGTGAGAATATCTCTTTCAAACTTGCAGACAGCTTGAGGTGTAAAAGGTCTGAATTAATGGGCAATTAAACGAACATTCTTTACTTGCCCTATTAGGCGGTGAGGAGAGCGTCGGGCTGCAAGAGAGAGCGCGGTGTAAGTGATCGCCACTCACTGGGTCTGAGGAGGGCCGGGCCCACAGGCAGCGGAATCTAAATTCAGGAGCGTTCCATGTTTGAGCGGCTCGGGCGCAGGCGATGCTCAGCGTGTTCATGGTGGTTTGGATGTAAAATGAGCCCGGACGACGTGAACGCCTCCCTCATGGAGAGTTGCTTCCAAAAGAATGAGGACCAAACAAGCCCTTTGGTGCTTAGTGGGGAAAAGTACTAATAAAAAGGATATAAAAGGAAGGAGAGAAAGAATAAAAGGGTAGATAAAATCTGAGATGCGTCGGAGGGAAGATAAAGTGACTTTTGGCAGCGGCTTTCGTAGAAGCTCTGCTTCTAGAGTCGCCTGACCACGGTGCTGATCGGCGCCTTCTTTACTGAACCCGTGAGCGCACGCGTCTGTGTCAATATCTCACGTAAACAGGACACAGATTGCCAATCAGAATCGGCCCAAACAGGTTACGGCACACTATCCTGCGCTTCCCATTCCAGTTGATGGGTAATGAGAGGTCATGCGGTTTAACCCACTTTGGAAGAGATGGGAAAGGGCCTTTGATTTTCCAGACCTGGCTCCGGGCCACCCCAGGGTCACAGAGGCCATCGGCGCCAGGCAGGGGAGGCAGGGAGGGGATGCTGGGCGCCAGGAGAGGGGAGACTTCAGGAGACCACATCAAAGAGCAGCTTCCTGGTCTGCACGAGGCCTCGAGGGGAGTGGGTGTCCCCTGGCCGCACTGGGTCCTGCAACTGCAGGGAGAGAAATGCGGGCTCAGTGAGGTGGCCCGGGTGGGGTTGCAGTGATAGTGAGAGACCCATGCCTGGCTCCGGGATCCTGTCGGGAGATCAGCCCAATGCCCCTGATGCCGGCCTCCATTCTTCCTACTTCCCCCTGGACGAAGCCTCTCTGAGCAGCCGGAAGTGGCTATGGGTTCACTAGAAGGGGGATGATGTGATTTCCAGAAGTGGAGCGAGGGCTGCACTTGCTGAGGGTAACTGCTGGCCGGTGGGACTTTATTTGCCTCATCTGCACAATGGGGGCAATGAATTGGCCTTCTAGACTTTGGACACAACATCAAAGAGTTCATGGGAACATTATTTGCTCACGCTGGAGACAGCCCAGGGCCATTATCACTTTTTTTTTTTTAACAATTTTCTTCCTTCGTGTGAGGGTTGGGGATAGAACCTACAACCCAGGTACGTGCCCTTGATGGGGAATCGAACCCTAGACCCTTCAGTGCGTGGGCTGACACCCTAACCACTTAGCAATACTGGCCAGGGCAAGAGCAATTATTTGATATGAAACTTTCATATCAAACAACTTTCCAAAGTGATCATGCTATTTTACATTCCCGCCAGCAATACATCTGAGTTCCGGCTACTTAACATCTTCGCCAGCATTTGGCGCTGTCGTTCTTTTTAATTTGAGTTATTCTGATGGGTGTGTGGTTGTGTCTCATTATGGATTTAATTCCCACCTCTTTGATGGATAATAAGAGCTACAGTCATCAGAACGGTGGGGTGTTGTTATAAACTCAGACACATATATTGAAGGAACAGAATGGGAGCCTGACATAGATGCACACTCACCTGAGCAAGTGATTTGCAACAGAGGCACAAAGCAATTCAACAGAGAAAAGTCTTTTCAAAACACACAGTGCAATGTACAGACGCTGCAGTGTGCACGGTACACTTGAAACCTACATACTTTTACTAACCAATGTCACCCCAATGCAGTTAATACAATTTAAAACATGGTGCTGAAACAGCTGGATAATCATTGAAAAGTAATGTGTCTCCGCCCTCATCTTACACCATGCATGAAGAATAATTCAAGATGGGCCCTGGCTCAAAATGCCAGAGGTAGAACTGTGGAGAGAACATAGAAGGCTATTTTTGTGGCCTTGGGGCAGGGAAATATATTTTTTAATAGGACACAGCAAAGGTTAAATATGAAAGAAAACAGCAATAAATTAGGCTTCATGAAACTGAAGTATTTCTGTTTCTCAAGAAAATGAACAGGCAAGGCCCTCACTGGGAGAAAATATTTGCAATATCTATCATATCTGCAAAGGGCTGGTCACCAGAGTGTAGAAAGTTCCCCTACAGATCAATTATGATAAAAAGCAATTGACTCAGTAAGAAAATGTGTGAAGTATTTGAACAGATACTTCCCAAAAGAAGACAATTGAATGGCCAATAAATACACGAAAACATGGCTTTTTAAAGAGATTACTAATTTTTAGAGAGAAAGGAAGGGAGAGGAATAGAGAGAGAGAGAGAGAGAGAGAGAGTGAAACATCGATGTGAGAGCACTACTTGGATCGTCTGCCTCCTGCATGTGCCCACTGGGGATCAAGCCTGCAACTGGGCATGTGCCCTGACCTGGGATCGAACTGTGACATCCTGGTTCATAGATCAATGCTCAACCAGTGAGCCACGCTGGCTGGGTAATTTTAAAGTAAGGCCTTTGTCAATCAGTGTCCATGGTCAGCTCTTACTATAAGTAGTTCATGATCAAGGAGAAATATTTGTATCCCAGGGCTCCTGCCCACTGCAGCCTTTCCACAGCCCTCCCACAGGCTTCAGGTCCCCGGGAGCCCAGCTGCGTGAGCCTTCCTTGAGCAGAGCTCACACAATGGATGAGCAATGAAACCACAGACTGAGATCCTTCTGAGCATGAAGGAGAAGGTCAAGGTCAAAGCACCTCGCCTTCTCTACCCCCTCTGTCTTGCTCTGCCTCCCTCCCATTTCGAGGAAGCCTGTCTCCCACTCTTCAAACCTTTCTTAATAATCTGTAATTTCGTGAAAGGGATAAAGGAGAAGAGGAACCTAGAAGGTACCTGGATTTACATATGAATGTCATGTCTTCATTTTAATTTCGACAAAGTGTAAAGGTTGCTAATAAAAGCATCATTACGGCTCTATGAGGGACTACGGGGCAGATTGCTAAGATATGGAGACAAATCCAGGGGTCACCCCTTTACCAGGAGCTATCGCTCATCCTTCAACGAAAAACAAAACATCAGGGCAAATTAAATTTCTAAAAAAGGATTAAAAGAGAAATGACATCATTTTCAAGGTAGTTATGGCCACTGTGCTCACCGCACAGAGGGACCAGCTTCGCCATTAGCTTCAGGAAACGCTGTTTAAGGCGACTCGCACACGGTCACCTGGCGAGGTCTTTCGGAGGCCACCTCGGGTTGGTGGTCCCTTTCAATGAAGCGGTGTTGGCTCAGCTTTGGAGGTGGGTGGGGCAGGGTCTCGGAGCTGGTTTGAAGGACAAGCTGAACTCTTGGCTTCACCCTAAAGCTCATATTGACTAAGGAGGCAGCACCAAAAGAACAGGGTAACCAATGAGGTGTGGGCGTGTGGGGACAGGGCAGGGATGGGCCAGAATGACGTCCAGTGTCCCCGGTCCCCGGCCACCTCTGCTGGAGGGAGGGCATGTCTGACGATGCCAGACACAGGGGTGAGCCTGTAGAGGTGACCTCTGGGGCTGCAGAAGGAGCCCACGCGGTCCCCACCTGCTACCACTTGCTGTGTGACATCGGGCCAGTCCCGGCTCCTCTCTGGGTACCGGGTTCTAAATTGAGTGAGACCCATGGCTTTCCCCAGGGGCTCTGGGGCCCCAGACATTCTGTGGAGGGACACGTGTCCCCCGTGGGTGCCACACGACAGGCATCCATCTCCATGCGCCCGTCTGCAGTCATCGCCGTCTGCTCCCCGCCGTTCGGTGTGAGATTTCATTTGAAGAAAGGGTTGTGTGGATTAAAGGAAATATTGAAAAGCAGTGGCGGGCTGATCTCTGAAGACCCCTCTGGTGCTGTGATTTTCTGCGGTGATTGCATAATGAGACGCTTCGTATCAGGAGGTGAAGCTTCTTGGGCCACGGTGGAGGGGTGTGTGTGTGTGTGTGTGTGTGTGTGTGTGTGTGTGGTTTTTACAACTGGAAGTCTATTTTTCTGCCAGCTCTTATTAACATTTTGGAGCGGTTCTGCCTTTGTTTTTATCTGATCTCCAAAGGGCAATGGTGCTTAAACAATGGCATTACTCTTACCCATTGCAATCTCCACCTCTATTAGGTTTTTTGCAGGTGGAAGGTGTCTGTAGATCGAGATTTTGGGGGGATGGTGTGTCCCGTCATCAGTAGCTCTCCCTGTTTCGATGTTTGCGTGCCCACCTTTAAAATGTCTCCCTTCTGACCACCCCCTAAAGAGCTCTGGTTTAGTTTAACTTCACCTCTTCACATGGGTAAACTGAGGCACTGAGTGGTGATGTGACCGGCCAGGGGGAGACACACGCTTTAATGCTGTTCTGGCCCTGTGGTTCCGGTCTCTCTGTTTATGGACCTGTGACTCGCTACGTGTGAGTTCCAGCTTTAATGCACCTTTTATATGAAGTGTGGCGTCTCCTTACGTTGCAAAGGGTTGCCCCTTCATCATGTGTGGCGGTGTCCCTGCTGACTGTCCTGTGCGCTCACACCTGTGGAGCTTACACAGGCAGCTCAGAAATGCTTCCGTCTCTGTGGATTATTACTTTATTGGTAAGAGCATGGGGCTGGGAGTCCAGAAGCTGGGTTTTAGGAAGACATATACCAATGTCTGCTTGATATGAGAAATAGCTTCTCTCGGTTAATGCCTAGTGTTTTCTTGATTATCAAAGTAAACAGATACTCACTATGGAACATTTGGCAATCACGGGGAAGATTAGAAACCTTGCGATCTCCCCCCTCCCCCTGTCGTCCACGGATTAAAGTCTTATCCTGCTGGATGCCGCGGCAGTCTCTTTGCCACGTGGAAGGCTCTACGGACATGAATGAGTATCAGTGTCACAGACCGAGGTGACTCGCTTGCCATTCAATCTCAAGCGTTGGCTCCCACCTTTCCCAACGAAGTGTGGGCTTTCTAAGGCTGCCTGCTGAGGGTGGCGTGGACTCACGGAGAGACAGTGTACCCCTCCCCCAGCAGAGGCTTTGGACTCCCAGAGAGGGACTTCTGGAGGATTCTGTAACGAAGGGAGGTTTGGGGCAGGCCTCGCTCTGGGTGTGCCGCTGGCCATGGCATCCCCCAGGGCACACATAGAACCTCATCATTGTCCCCTCACAGCACTCATACCCGGTCCCCCGTGGATGGAGGAAGTGGCATTCCTTCTCCCAGTTCCCAAAGGCAATGAGAGGCCCAGATGGGACCCTGTAGGTGTAGCCCGGACATGCAAAGTCCCCCAAAGTAATTGACAGATGCTCTGCCGAAGAACGGGGCGCGTGGAACCCACTTCTTCAAACCATAAGCGCTCATTTCATGTCATTTTCATCCCACTGAGGGGGGCCCCTGCGAGGATACCGAGTGCCCCCGGGACATGTCACCCAGGGAAGGGGCTCAGCGGGGACCAGGTGCCTATAGTGCGCGGGGCATCCACATGGCCTCTCCCCTCCTCAGACACCTCTGCCGGGTGCCACGGCCACCCTATGACAGACGAAATGGCCGGGGCTGACAGGTTAAGGAGGTAGCCCAGGGTCGCCCCACTGAACCCTGTGTCTGGCAAGTTCCAAACTCTGTCTTGTAGCCTCTGAGCTGGAGGACCGACTGTCAGGAGTGAGTCCCTTGTTCCAAAATCCATGGAGGTGCCCTCGCTGGGCTCCCGTCCCCTGATGGGCAATATCCTTGCTTTTCTTTCAACATTGCTCCTGAGTTAGTGCTCAGATCAGTAACGCCCAGAGCCAGCCTCTGAGTCACGGGCAGGTGGTGGTGGTGGGGGGGCGGTGAAGGGAGAGGAGTCGGTCAGCAGGTGCACATCTGGGCCGGAAGTGGCTTTGCTGGACCAGGACAGAGGGGGAGACAACTGTACTGTATTCAGTCTACACCTTGGTGGAGTCACACCTCCTGTCCCAGTGACACCATGGCTTGGCCTTTTGGCATAAGAACCTTGGGGCCCACAAACGCTTAAGGTCTGGAGTGCGTGGCGTGGCTGCTCTGAGATGTAGATGCTAGAAGAGCCAGGGTCAAGCTCCTGTCTTCCTGCCCTGGCCGCTGACCAGCTGCGGATGTTTCTAGGAGGTGAGCCATCCGGGCAGCTGAGCTGTGCCCCTCATTATCGCCAGATCCTGATGGGGAGGCTGCTGGCGGGGGCCAGGGGCTCCTGGGTGGAGGGGGAAGGGGGGGTCTCTGGTTCTGGATCAGGGGCTGGAATTAACACTCCGCTCGATGCCTCTCCATCTCTGTGGCCCTGGATGATGTAGCTCACCTCCCACAAGTCCGGCTCCTTGTTCTGTTATGGGGCAAATGCCTGCCACAGAGAACTGCCCGAGAATTCCCCACACTGATGGTAGGAAGCGCGCTGTAAACCCCAGAGCTTACCACACAAATGTGGCTAGTATTAGCCCTCCCAATCCTTTTTGCTTGTGCCAGAGGGAAAACACACACACACACACACACACACACACACACACACACGCACGCACACACACACACCTCTCCCACCTTCATTCCTCCAACATTCCTGCTTTCAGATCTTACCGCCTCCCAACTCTTCTGCTGAATCCCCTTCTCTCCTTAAGATGCTGCCTGTTTTTCCATGCTGCTTCCTCTGTGAAGCCCGCCTGGGTTGCTGGCTGCACCTGGAGCTACAGACGGAGGCTTGGGTCGGACACCGGGACCTCTGGCTCTTGGTCCTGCTTCTGCTCGCTCTTCGGTGCTGGGTGAGCGGCCTCATTCACTTTCTCTCATCACTTGTGATGGCACTGGCCCACCCTCTCATTTGCTCTCTCACCCATTCATTCATCCACTTGCCCATCCCCTCATGACCCCAGATCGGAATGTCTGTCACAGGAGCTTCTCACAGAGAAGCTGGGGACACAGGGGCAGCCAAGCCCAGGCACTGCTGTCCCTTTGGGGAGGACCGACAGTCCTAGGGGACACCGGAGCCCCAGAACTCACCCAGCTACCCTGGAACTCTGGTCTCCTCTGTGGGGTGTCTCCGGGGCCAGCCTTGAACTTGCCCAAACTGCTGGATTTGATCACCGGGAACCATTTGGCCACCAGGGCTGCCGGGCGCCTGGGTCTGAGGACGGGAGAATTAGATCCGAGCAGTTCCTTGAGGGTGTGTGCCCATGTGTGTTTGCTATTCTCACTGCAAGTAACAAGTTCAATATTAATCTTCATTTCCAGGGAAATAATTAGTGTTAAGTGAACTGTGATTTCTATCTCTTGTTGTTTCTCATGTGCTAATTTAAGCAGCAAGGAAAACGCTCTGTGTTGGCCGAGTCCATAGTTGCAAAGACATATTCCACCGGGGG
>NW_005369964.1:3616057-3633093 GCF_000412655.1 Myotis brandtii
AGTAGACACAGTTACGGAGACAGAAAGTAGACTGGGGTTGCCAGGAGGGGAATGGGGAGTGAGTATTTAATGGGACAGAGTTTTAGTTGTTGTTTTTTTTTCCTCACCTGAGCATCTGCTTTTTTTGATTTTTTTAGAGAGAGAGGAAGGGAGAGAGAGATTGAGAGAAATATCGATGTGTGAGAGAAACATGGATCAGTTGCCTCCCATACTCACCCTGACTGGGGATTGAACCACAACCTAGGTATGTGCCCTGACCGGGAACTGAACCCAAAGCCTACTGATGCACTGGATGATGCTCCAGCCAACTGAGCCACCTGGCCCGGGCAAGTTTCAGTTTTGTAAGATGAAGACAGTCGTGTGGATGGGTGGTGGTGATGGCTGCACAACAATGCGAATGTATTTAATGCCACCGAGCTGTACACTTAAAATGGTGAAGATGGTAAGTTTTATGTTATGTGTATTTTACCACATTAACGATAATTAAAGATGTAAACCATCCTTTTAAAAGGATGTGCAGGGCTCAGTTTAATGTTGCCCTGTCATGGGGTAAACTTTGAGTAAACGGCAGAAGCATGTATCACAAAGAAGCAGGCTTGATGTTCCAAGCATCCTTGGAGAAATGGACCACTTGGCATGATTAAAATAATACAAAACAAACAAACAAAAAATACCCGGGTGGCATGGATATTTAATATTTGCAGGCTTCTGATTCACATACCGAATAAGAAAATGATGTAATGGTCTGTTGGAGAAATTGTGCCAAGTTGCACCAGGGAAGTCAGATGCTGGGTGGGAGGCTGAGATACAGCAGCTTCTGTACTGGTCAGGTGGAAATGGTCATGGTCCTCATTTGTAGCTACAATCCTGGGGGCTCGAGAAGGCAAGCAGCAGGTCAGGGCCTCAGAGGTGCCCTTGTCCTCCCACGTGGCTGGCACTCCCTCTCTTCGCACTTGAGCCACAGGAGCAAGTGTGTCTACACACCTGTGAGTGTGCAGCTATCTGCATGTGTCAAGTCTGTGGACCTCCCATCAGGAAACCCAGCCTCCCTAGACGATTACTGTGGGCCCACATCCCTCTTGGAGATGGAAAGAGCTATAGGGGCCCTTTCCACCTCCACATCGTTCCCTCTCGTCTCTGCCAGGGGTCCCAGGGAGGATGGGAGGCGGGATCTGTGCTCTGGGCCAGGTTTACCTGGTCGCCCAGGACAACAGACTTGCAGGCAGCCAAAGAGATCGTCAGGCAGCTGAGCGTGACAGTCAACATCAAAGTGGGAATGCCACTCCTTGATCCGGACTTGGCCGTACCTGCCGGGGCAGAGCCGTGGATATGACCACCCCGGGAATTCAAAGGCGCTCTTAGAATAAGCGGATGCGCGTGCGCGCACACACACATGCACACGCACACACACACACACACACGGCCCAAATGCAAAACCCTCCTCCTCCTCCTCTTCGCAAATGAAAATAAAAGTCTAGACATCTTTTCTTCACAATTCTTCCCTGACCTAGTTATTCAGATCTGTGCTTTCTTTTGGGTCTTTTCAAAGAATAAGAAGAATGGTTAATTTCCCTTAATGGAGTAATTGAATGTCATAATTGTTTCTTACATTTCGGCACGAATGTTTGAGTTAAGCTGCACACACTCCCCCCCACCCCTACCCCCCACCCCCGTCTAGAGCTCTTAATAACCGGGCTGCTCAAAGGGGCCTTTCTGTTCCATCTTTTTGTTTCCTAACTGGACTGTCTGGGCCGGCTTCTGGCAGCCGGCGTGCTCCGGGAGGGGGCCTCAGGGGAGTGGCAGTTAATGACTGTTTTGGTCTTGGATGTTCTGATTTCTCTCTAATTCACTATTTGTCAGGGCTGAGAGGCACCCTGGACAGGATCGTGAACAATGCGTTTTTATTCTCTCTTATCTTTACCTTCAGAATTGTGGTACCCAGCACGGGACCTGGAACCAAGGAGACGGAGAAAGTGTTTGTGCAGTGCTTGGGTGATGCATGAATGAATGAATGAATAAAGAAGAAGGCAGTCTCCATACTTACAGGAGAGAGGTCCTAATGGCTTGGCAGAACAGCGATGATTTCTCTGCATTGCTCAGTCAGCAGATTCTTTCTCCATGAAAAACCGAGATTAACCCCAGCCTTGTGGACACCATCCATTTCCGCTTTCTTGCTCTTTCTCTCTCCAAGGCTCCCACCCTCATTCCTAAGCTCTCCCATCCCTCTTAATCATCCTGCCCCCCCTAATGTCCCCGGGAGCCCCACATCTCCTCCCCAGCATGGTTTCTTAATCCTTCCTCTGTCCCCCGTCCCTGCACTGCCATTCATGCAGGGTCTCCTACTGACGTGGGTGTCCCAAAGGCTGCATCCGCAGGTTTGCAGCGTTTTAGGAGAAGCCATGCACATCTAATTAGATGGAGACACTGGCCCATTCCCTGCCTGGTTTTCACTTGCACAGATGGTAGAAAAAGTTTGGGAAATTTAACCCTAAAAGACCATTGAACACATTGCCTGCATCTGGGGCTGGATCAGATATGGGACCTGCAGAAAGGAAAAATGTTCCTTTTTTTGCCTCCCTTTGGAGCCAAGGAAGGGCACACAGTCTTTCTCCTTGACTTTGCAGTGATCCTGGACTCCACCTAGAACATCTGGTCAAATTCCACCACTGGACGGGCCCAGGGACATCAGAAATCCTCCATGTTTCTCCAAATGTTGTCCGTCTTGGGATTTGCTATGGGAAGTGGGTGAAGGAGTTTATGAACACGAGCTTTATCAATGAGGACGTGCTCATTCCATAAACAGTTGATGGCTGCTGACCCCGTGCTGGATGTGGAGGTGCCTGGAGAAGCAGAACTTCCCAACGCCTATCCCTGTCATCAGCTCCCCACCCGTCTTCATGCGAGTCAGAGAAAGAGGCTCCTCTAAGCAGGTATGGCCGGTCCAGGACACTCAGCTGGGTAAGAGGGGCGTGGGGTGATCGCCTTCCTTCCCTGGTCCCTCAGAGGCCCTCACGTAGTCAATGACCTGCACAACCTCTGGGTGGTCCCGCCCGCCGTCAATGGGCAGTGATGGGTATGGATTAGAGGAGTAGCTCAGATCTTGTGGGATAAGCTCACAGACGTGGCCTGGTGTTGGCTTTGCTGCCACTAACTCTGTGGCTTGGGGTGAGACACCTGTCCTCTCTACACCTCCCTTTCTTCGTCTGTAAAATCGGACTGAAAAGGCTGACTCTCTCAGGTTGTTTCTGAGGATGGGATGGGATGATCACTGTGAAGGTACTAGGATCACTATGGAATGATAGGTAGATGTGGTTGTCAACCCACATTATTGTTATCACCTGTAAAGAGCATATACGTGAGTCTCTTGAAAAAAAACAAAAAGAACTGAGAGCAACTTCAGCTAATCAAGCGATGGGTCAAATGAGCTCACACATGGAGCGTGGAGGAGCCACTGAGAGAGGACCGAGGTGAGCGCTGTCACTTCTAAAGAGGCACCGAGTGGACCAGAGATGCTGCAGGAAAGCTGGCTTAGCCTGGACTCTAAATGCTGTGACTCTGTCAGTGTAAAAATAACATGTAGAGATAACATATATGCTGTTGCATGTAACTACAGTAAGTCCTATATAATAAAGATGTAATATGCAAATGGTTGTTACACCATGACGTGTAATGACTGACCACGTAAGGACTGGATCATGGATCAGCAGGAGGGTGGGGCAGCGAGCTACAAGCGGGCAGCAGAGAACTACAGGAGGTGGTAGGGCAGCAAGCTATGAGGGGCGGGGGGATGGGGGCACAGCGGGCAGAGAGCTACTGGAGGGTGCAGCGAGCTACTGGCTCACGGATTCATGCGCAGGGCTACTAGTGTGATACAATAATGTACATGTATGTAAAACTAGACCAAGGGTCAGCCAACCTTTTCTGTGAAGAGGCAGATAATGCATGTTTTAGGTTTTGCCATCCACATGCAGTTGCTACTGCACATTTTTCTTATTTCATTGTTTGCTCGTTTACTTATCTAATACCCTTTGGAAATATAAAGACCGTTCCTGGCTCATGAGCTGTATTAAAACTGTATGGGGGCTGGTTGTGGCCCCCAGTTGTAGTTTGCTGACCCTTGAACCAGAACATCGGCCTCTTGCTGGCCATTCAACCTATGAGTCACCAGCCTGGCCTTGCACAATGACCCTGTGTTCTCTGCTGCTGAGGCCTGGGGAAGGCCGACTACATGCCTAGAGAGAAAAATCTGAGCCTGATCTACAACTCCACGCCAGGGCTCAAAGCAGCATGCCTTTCTGCAGGTGAGTGCAGAGTCGTGCTGGCCAGTGTGACAGCCACTGGCTACCACGTGTGGCTGCTAAGAATGTGAATGCCAGCTGGTTCCAACTGAGATGTGCTGTGTGCAGAAACCACACCTGAACTGTGAGGGCTTAGGACAAAGAAAGAGATGTCAACATCTCATTAAGGATGAATGATTTTTTTATATTGGTTGTGTGTTGAAATGGTAGCATTTTGGATATATTAGTTTGAATTAATTGTATTATTTAGTTACATCCTATTAATAAAATCCTATGTGGTCGTCACGCCCTTATGCCATGACTCCCTCATGCTGTGATGCCCTCACGCTGTAATGAGCAATTACCAGGAGGCTGTGTGTGCAGCAGGCACATGTGGGTGGGTAGGGGCTTGATGCTGTGTGTATGGTGCGAAGGCGGGTCCCGTGGGTTCATGCAGCGAGGCCGGGGGTCCCACAGCTCCACGTGGTGCGGAGGCGGGATCCCTGGCTCCAGCCTACTTCTTCGGGGCAATCCATTGAGGATCCCCAGATGGGTGGATGGGGCCTACCTCTTTGGGGGCGATCGATCACGTGGCTCTGGCACTGTGAGAGGGCACAGGCCAGGCTGGGGGACCCCCCCCCCGAGTGCACAAATTTCATGCACTGGGACTCTAGTTTTTTCATAATATATATTACTTAATTACATATTATTCAAATTCATTGCATCTGGATGTAGGAACCCAAAGGGAGAGGGAGGCAAGAAGTGAGCTGCATAGGTCGAGGACTGGGATGAGAGCCTGAAACTGTGGCTCTGGTCAAGTTGGGTCAAGTTGAACCACCAAGTCTGTAAGTGACTGTGATGGGGGAGGGGCACATCCCACACCTGGGTGACAATGGGAGGAGAAGTAAATTAACATAGAGAGTAGTAGTTTCCACCAGACTCTTTGCTCCGTCCTGGTGAGAGGGAAACCAAGTTGGTCCCAGCTCGCACCCACCCCTGAAGGGCGAGGGGTTCAGGGGCTGGGGTGCTTCATCTTTCTGCTCCTAGGAGTTTAGACAAGGCCACTGTGCCTGGGGCTAGGAGAGGTGAGAGGGAGGGCAGGGCAGGGAGATTTTCATTTCCAGGGTGACCTCCCGACCTCCCGAGAGAGGAGGCCAGACAGCAGGAGGCCTGGGAACTGGGCCTAGAACAGCCTGGAACCAGCCCGCTAGCTCTGGAGGCGAAGCCACGGGGATGTCACTCCACCTTCCGAGCTGCTCCCGGGAGCCCTGCCCTGGGCCATGTGGACGAGCATCAACAGGGGCAATAAATCAATCCAAGAGGCCACCTCCACTGCTCCTCCATCGCCTCCAACACCCTTTCCCGCCTCCCACTCCCTCATGGCTGCTCCAATGGCCAGCTCCTTGAATTTCAGGCCTTGATTTATTTTTGTTGGTTTCGAGAAAGGGCTGGGCGTTCTGCGGCGGGAACAGGTCCCAAGCGAATTGGGTGTCCGGCTGGGTCATCCTGAGGAATCACTAGCATGGCTCTAGCTCAGGTCACTGCCAAGGTCAACAGGCAGGTAGTGAAGAGGTTCCAGCCTCTGTCTGCCCCGCCCCCCAAACCCACTGTTCTTCTCAGCTGACAACTGTCCCCTTGGACCCCTCAATCCAGCCGTGGCTGTGGCCGTGGCCGTGGGGAGCGGGCCTACTTTCTCCACCCCTAAGTCCCGGAAATCCAAGGGCTCAGCTTAAACTGGAGTGGGGGGTTGTGCGGGCAGAGCTATGCCAAGACATTTTAAGTCAGACTCTGAGATACACGGAGATTTGATATTTCGGGATAATTCCCAATGAGCACCCTTCCTCTTTAATTATCTTGTGGTCACCCTTTCAAAGGTGATTAAAGCTATTCTTCAGCAGATGTGGTTATAGGTTGAGTGGGAACCTGGTCTTTCTTGTGGTTTTTATCACAGCAATTAGATCTGGCCGGCGCGCAGACGCTGTGTGGCAGGAGGGGTTTTACCGGGCAAGATGATTTCCCCTTCGGGCAATGTTAAATTTAGGAAAAACATAATTAATTATATCAGGCAGGTATCTATTAAAAACCATGCATGCCGTGGAGGCTCATGGATTTATTTTCACTCCATCAGAGCCCCTCATTCCCCCTCGCCCGCCTGGGTCCACGGCCACAGCCCGTACACTTGGGCTTGTCCCCACCTGCCCTCCAGTCCCTGCTTCCACCCAGCCCCTCCCTCCAACACCCACAGCTGTCGTTGGAAGGAAAAACGAAAGCACTGGTGTTTACCAGAACTTTCTCTAATGCTCTCAACCATCCCATTCTGGTGTGTGTGTTGAGAGAGATGAGTGCCCTGACGAAGTGGAGCAGAGGCCGTCCGCATTGCCTGCCCCCGCCCCCCATGGCGGGCCCCTCCACGGGTCCCTGCCATCTGCATAATGAGAGGGTTGAACCAGATTCCTTCGAAATCCTGCTCGGCTTCAGGTGAGGAATGTCAACGGCGGCTCAGCGGGATGAGTCCCGGCTCTTCGGAAAAAGACATAATGAATATTTTTTCTCAGGTGCTGTTTTGTGTTCTTGATGTTGAAAGGGCCTCGGGATTCATGTGTGATTACACTCTTTCCTCATTGCTGGGAGCGTCATGAGCCCTCAGATGAGTTTAGGAAGATGATCACAAACATTATTATTATTTAAAAAAAATATGCTTTTATTGATTTCAGGGAGGAAGGGAGAGGGAGAGAGAGAGAGAGAAACATCAATGATGAGAGAGACAATCACTGATCAGCTGCCTCCTGCATGCCCCCTACACTGGGGATCGAGCCTGCAACCCGGGCATGTGCCCTGACCGGGAATCCAACCTTGACCTCCTGGTTCATAGGTCGACGTTCAACTACTGAGCCACACCAGCTGGGTACAAACATTATTGATAAGCTGTCCTCCTCGGTAGGGCCACTGGGAGCTGGCCATGAGCCGATGTGCAGAAAGTGTTGCCAAGAAACTAAAAGGGCGACTTTCCTAAGATGTCAGTGACTTTTGGTGTCACCTCCTAAACAGCAATGACATGTCAGGCCTGTTCATGTCTCACCCACGCGGTCCACGCACCCTTTCCTAGAGTGTGCACATGACTCCCCCGCCCAGGGCTTTCCGATGCTGCCGGCATGGGTGCGGGACCAGAGAGCGCCCACCCCTTGGTTTGACCCCGGCTCCCTCTCTCTGCATCTCTGTCTTCATTCCCTCTCCTGATGAGCTGGGGCAGGCTTACCTGCCAGCTGTCTCGCGAGGGTGTTGTGAGGATTAATGAGATAATATTTTTTAAGTACTCGGAGATCTTCTGATGAAAGAGGCTATAAAAGTACAAAGTGTCACTATTATTATAATTAATGGCATTTCGGAGAGCTTTCAAAGTGTACGCTGGGCTATGCAGAAGACTGAGGTGATCCCTGCTGCAGGGGGCAGCTTTCTGCTGGGGAACTACACGGCAGGGGCTGTGTGTGGCCCACAGGGCAGTGGGGAGCACACAGTCAGCAGAGGAAGGGTCAGGAGAAATGGACCCGGGACAGGGGGCGCTGGTGGGCCCATCGCCCAGGCTGGGAGATGCAGGGAGGTCTGCAAAGGTGCCTGCCCTTCAGGGGCAAGTAGAGGTCAACTCACCACCAGCACTCATTTTGGACATCAAAGCAAAGTGCATCCCTGGCTCTTCTGTTGGTTTTTCCTGTTGGGGCATATACTCCAGGGCCTGCCAAAGACTTCTGCTCACTCTTCACTCCACAAACAACGGTTGAGCCCCCACCATAGGCCAGGCCCCTGGCCAGGCCCCAGGGTTCAGACAAGAGAAGACACAGTCTTTCTCTGCACAGAGCTCAGAAGCTGCTGGGGGAAACACACCTGGACCGAGCTTTGGTGCAGAAACAGTAGTTCTGAAAAACCCAAGGGAGAGCAGAGGGCATGATGGGAAAGCAGAAAAGGGTCATTTCTCTGGACCTTGGGAGTCAGGGAAGGTGTCCTAGAAGAAGTGGCCCCTGAACTAACACCAAACATCCAAAAGGGTAACTAGCTGGTGAGGGAGAAAGAGAGAAAGAATGTGAGTGTGACTGTGTGGGGTGGAAGGTTTAAGCCGTGTAGAGGGAACAGCATGTGCGAGGCCAGGAAAGGCAAGAGAATAAGCTTGGTTGGTGGCTGGGAAAGGAGATGATGGGCTTAGAAAGCTGGGCAAGGCTTACCTGAGCCAGGGCCATAAGGAGGGGGTGAGTAGGGACATCCGGGGAGTAGCACCTGTAGGGCCAATGGAGGAGGATGAAGGAGCACAGGGGCTCATGGTAATATCTACACTGTTTGTTCACATGTTTGAGTTGAGAACTAGACTGTGGTGCCTTTGAGGGAAGCCACCGTGAGTGATCTACCTGTGGGAACGGAATGCCCACAATAGTGCAGACAGGTGACCTGCTATGGAATCTGTGGGGTCCGGCACAAAATGACAAGATGAGTCCCTGTTAAAACATTAATAATTCCCAGATGGTGACAGTAGAGCATGGAGCCATGCATGGGGGCCTTCTGAGCACAGGGCACAATTCAACTGCACACGTCATGAGGGGGCTGGTCGTGACCTGCCACATGGGAGGACTCAACCTTCCGCGCAGAGCGACATGGTGTGGTGGGCAGAGTGTTTCCACATATCCACACGCTCAGAGATGGACCAGGCAGGCCCTCGGGCCTTTCTGCTTTGCACACGGACACTGTGCTGATGCTTCACCCACTACTGGCTCCAGAGCTGCCCATCTTACTTGGTTCTAGTCCAGTCCATTTAGTTTTAAGCATGAAACAGTGGTGGGTTCTCTCTCTTTCCTGCTAGACTTGAACTTGAGAGGAAGTCAAGTGTGAAGCCACCAGAGCCATTTGTCCACCAAGAGGTGAGATTGTGCCTGAGGATGGATGCAACCTATTGCAGGTGGAAAGGAGAGGCAGAGAGAATCTGGGCCCTGGTGATGCCATTAACACCGGCCCAAAGCCAGCCTGTACCCCACGCTCTCCAGTTACAGGGATTAAGACGGTTCTTTTCAGAAGGCAGAGAGAATCTGGGCTCTGGTGATGCCATTAACACTGGCATCAAACTCGGCCCAAAGCCGGCCTGTACCCAGCGCTCTCCAGTTACAGGGATTAAGACGGTTCTTTTCAGCATCGGCTAGTCAGTGTGGGTTGCTTTTTATTTTAATTTCTTTGGTCACGTGCAACCAAAACAATCAACCTCATTTATTCATTCTTCCATGTCTCAATTCATTCAGCAAAGGCTCACTGAGCTGCTGTTTTCGGCTGAGCAGTGTGCGAAGTGGTGCAATGAGAATGAAGCGAGAAGTGAAGCTAAAGGAGCAGGGGAATGAAACGCTGGTAGCTCTGCTTCTGCTGCTTCTTCAATGCCACGGGTCTGGACCCAGGTCTCCTGTCAATCCAGAGCTTCCAGTAACTTCTTTCTGAATGAAGATGCATCCATCTCAATTCCTTTTCTATTTCCCTCAAAGGGGATAGGTCCTTCTGTGAGTTTTCTCTTCTCATGAAACAATGGATCCCTCGCGGTTTAACAGCCGCCTGTCTTCAGTAGGCGTGAGGGGTCCTGGAAGGCATGAGTCACAGTTCCTACCCACAAGGACTCACCAACCTGTGGCTGTGATGGTTGCCCAGGCACACAATCCCATTGCAACCCGGGGAACACAATGGTGGAGCCAGGATGGAGAGCAAAGGGAGCATCTGGACCAGTTGCCCCCTCAGGAGTACTCACCTGGGAGGATCAGGGAGGAGAGGTGGGTGGCTCACCTGCTGCGGGAAGACAGATGGGAAACAAGGACAGGGACGGGAGGTTTTAGGTGGCTGCAGCGAAAATGACAGACTCAGACGCTCCCCACCGCCCCCCTGCCCCCCAACTCGGATTCTGGGAGAGATAGCAAGCAAGTCGGGGGTGCATTCAAGGAGGGCCAGGAGCTGGACCGCGTACAGAAACATGTCAGTTTTTCAATTCTCCCATCTTGGAACCCTTAGGAGGTCTTGGCTGTGCAAAACAACATATTACTTCTGAATCGGAGTCTCTGAAGTGCTGGCAGGGGGGCCGTCGGCCAGCGATGCTGCCATATGTGTTTAGAATCTCATGCGCAATAATTAATTTCCATTCTGCAGGAATGAATAATTAATAGAGCATTTCACGTGGATGGATCCAAACAGAAGTTGACACATATTAAGGGACACACGCTGCTGAGCAAACTTTTGAAACTGGGGCGCTTTATTAACAAAGCAACTTCCTAAGAGTCCCCACCTTCCGGACCACGGGAACTGAACACGTTCCAGCAGAGGGCGGGCCGCGCGGAGGACAGCACGCTGTGACTGGGGAGGCGGAGGCAATGGGAAGACGGCGCTCCTTGGAAGTGGCCGGTGGGGGGCTGGGTATGAAGGTGAAGGAGAGGAAAATAAAATGACAGCCTTGAAGGACCTTGGGAGCTAAATATTTTACTTTGACTTTTAATTATGCAGCCTTGAGGGGGGAACGTGGGCACAGCGATGGTAACCTTAGGGAGACTGAAAAGAAGGATTTCAAAAGCTCTCCCCGACAGATGTTGGTTAGCCCACGCAATGGCGTCCCCACAGCTTCGCCCGCCTCCCTGTCCCACTCACAGGTCCTCTTAGTAAGTCCATTGAAACATCAGCCAAGTCACCAAATTTGTGGAGGACAAACAGCTGGATTATACATACCCCAGGCGGAGTGACACAACCCTGAAAGACGCCCCTTCATCAGAATTCTGAGACGCCATGGGAAGTACGGTTACTTACTTTTTTATTCTCATCATTATTGATACTATCATCAATAATCACATCGTCCACATACTTGGAGCCCTCTGGGCCAGTCACGGGGCCGGGTACACCTCTGGAGAAGGAAGTGGGCATGCGCCCCGACTCTCTCCATCAGGAAACAGAGGCTCAGTGTGGGCAAGATGCTCCCCCGCCCCTTACACCGGGAGAAAGGGGAGGACCTTGACACGAGTCTGGGTCTGTGGCTCCAAACCTTATGCTCCTGTTGTGAGATGGGAATACCTTCTCTTTCGTAGACGTGGATGCAGGTTTCTGACGAGAGTGTAGGGCAAACACACAGCGTTCCAAGAGGAAGGGGGCGCATTGCCTGTCAGCACTTTTCCTTGGGAACCTGAAGGGGTTGGATGGGGAAGGCTTTGGTTTTACAAAATCCCATGGTACCAGCATGGACCTCCAGAGGATGATCCGTGTAGTTGGGCTGCATGAACAGAAGTATGACTCTTGGACTGAGGGAGGTGATAGGGTGGTTGTGCCTGGCTTTAGCCAGATGTCCCCTGAGAGTTGCACTCAGCTCTAGGAGAAGGCTCTCACTGGGAAGCCAGGACGGGACGGCAATACGACTCCCAGTCCTGCTATGTGAGGACAGCACTTTATTTTTTTAAGAAGCTCTTTATTTTTATTTTATTATTTTATTTTATTTTTTTAAACTCTGGTCACCATTGTCAGTCTTTTTTTCATCCCGAGCTTTAATTTCTTCATTTGTAAACTTAGGCACTTGGACAAACTGTTTCTGGATTGCTGAGCTCTTTAAAACATAGTTCTTTTACCACCGGTATACCCACTTTCGTCTTCATGAAGTCCTCTTGGTTCATTGACTTTTGCTCTGGTTTGGATCTGGATTCCAGCTAACATAGGGGGCCAGTTAGATCCGAGTCTGTCTGCCCTGATGTCGTTTCTGAGAGAGAGAGAGAGAGAGTTTGCAGGGAGATTGGGAGAGGGAGCTAGGGAGGAAAAGGGGAAGAGGGAAAGAAAAGAGAGAGAAACAGAGAAAGATGCTCGGTTAGCCCGGAGTTGCCCTAGCCCCTCCCCCCTCCTCCCGGGGAGAGCGGCTAGAAGGAGCGGCCATCTCGGATGCCCAGACTGGCTCAGCCTTTAGAAGGTTTCCGTCCAGCCATCACCTGTCTACAAGCACGCGAGAGACCTGCAGCGTCAGGAGGGGTGAAAGCGAATCACTGCTTTAGGCCACCGGGTTCGGGATGGTTGTGATGCAGCGATCGATGGCTAGAGGAGAGGGCAGCGGCCGGGAGCCTGCCTGCTCGTGGGCTCTGTGTCCTCCAACAAGCAGGCAGGCATGTCCAAGGTGTGAGAGCAGAGGCCTGTGGAGCCTCGCCAGATCTCCCCCGGGAGCCGGCACACCCGTCCTTCCTTCCACTGTGGCCCGTGGCCAGCCCAGAGTCAGGGGAGGGGAATCCCCCGGGAGCCGGCACACCTGCCCATCCTTCCGCTGTGGCCCGTGGCCAGCCCAGAGTCAGGGGAGGGGAATGGACACATCAGCTCTTCATGGGAGGGACAAGGTCACAGTGCAAAGGCCGTGGGTGGCGGGAGGGGGTAGTTGAGGTCATTTCTGTAATCCATGGACAGCAGCTCATTTGCCCAGCGTGGCCTGGGGGAGCCTCCGAGACCTGCTCAGGAAGATGCCCTGGGATGCAGGGTGATGGCGATGTGGCCATTCCCGCTGGGCACACTGTTGTCCCAAGCAGCACGCCACAGTTCTGAGCTGGCAAAGACTTTGAAATCGTTCTTGCCCTCCCCTCCCATTTTACAGAGGAAGAACTAAGGGTCAGAGATGCTGAAAGGCTTCCCTCAGGCCCGCCAGCCTCGAGGCGGCGTGGAGTCTGGAGCAGGCGGGCACCAGCCCATCCAGCCGGTCACCTCGGACGCCTCCTCTAAGGTGGTGGGGTTCCATAAAGTGGGGCTGTTGGGGCTCTTGGGAGTATATCCTGGTTCCCCCTGTGATGCCCACACACAGGGCCACACTGATGGTGGTTACTATGCCAGACTCGCACTGGAACCCTCTTCCTGCCTCCTCCTCCTGCCATGCCTGGATGTTTGTCTTCCACATCCAGACAAACTCAGGCTCCACAGCGCGGAGAGGTATCAGCCCAGGCAGCATGGCTGCACGCGGCCACCAGGGTGCTGGGGAGCCCGCCAGACACATGACACACTGGGCGTGGCTCTCTGGAAGCTTCCCTGCTGTGTGTGTGTGTGTGTATGTGTGTGTGCACGTGTGCACGCGAGAGCTGGTGCCTGGGTTAAAATCGTTATCTTTTCCTAACAATTCTCACATCATCGAACCTGACAGGATGGATTTACTGTTTAAGGTAAATATTGAATTTCTACACTCCAGGCATGTGGTCTCCATTAGAGGAATCACAAACAATTTATTGATTTTTTAAGAAAGAAAATAACGGCAGACAAATTATACCGTGATGATAGGGTGTGGGAGAGCCAGGGAAGGGCCGTGGCTGGAAGCAATGAAGGGATATCACCATTCAGCAATTAATGGGTGTCCATGAAGCAGCTATGAGGGGACTGCTGAGTGAAAGCCGGTCCGTGCTTTGTAACAAATGCTGCATCAAGGTGCCGACTTGTTTCTAGAAGATACGGTCTGCGGGGGACAATCGCAGCCTTTACTAAAAGAGTGTGATGTTAGAGGAATATTCAAGAGACCGTCTGTTCTGTGGGCCGCTCGCTGAGCCTGAGTCCCAGGTTCAAGTCCTCGTTGAGCAGAGGCTGGTGTGCTTTGTAACAAACGCTGCATCGGCCACTGGATGAGGAGGCAGGAAGCTCCGCACGTGACTGTGGACACAGTAATAAGCTCTCAGGGCTCAGTTTCCCTCCGGAAACATACGCTGACATAGGGACCCCTACTTCCTTCCAGCTGTGAGAAAGGCTTGGATTTATGACATGGAAGCTGGGCAGGTGCACGCGCGGACACACACACACACACACACACACACACCTCCCACCCCCCAAATGTCAAAGGCCTAAAAGTTACTAAGTGCATCGTATAGCAATTTGAAATGAAGCCAGAGTTCAAGTGATGAAAAAAGTAACGACAAGTGCGTGCATACACACACACACACACACGCACACACACACGGGCACGAACACATGTGCACACACACGTGCTAACATGCGTACACAGTGCACATTTGCACAGATGCACATGCATGCATGTGCACACACATGCACACAGGTGCACAGACACACATGCACCCACATGGCGTTTGCAAATGGCCTCGTCAACTCGAAGGTGGGGCGGGGGAGGTCAATGCCATATGTCCTTAGCGTAATTCCTCACTTGCAAGGGCTGAGATTTACCGGGTTCACGCACATCAGGATTGGCACCTTTCCTTACTTGGAAGTCTTCCTATTTATTTCAGCAGAATGTTTTTTCTACATAAAAGAACAACGCTAGTTGAAATGAAGGACCTAGAGGGGCCCCGAGGCCTGGCCCGTCGACTCCGGGGCTGATGCGCAGGAGCCTGGGCGGAGGCCGGGGGCTCCGTGGAGCGCGGACAATGTGGAAGGCATTTGACGGCTGCGATCATTTTCATCAAAGAGTCCCAGCGCACACTCCACAGCTTCTTTGCATTAAACTCTGCGACTGAACTTTCAGGAAGAGACCTTGATCTTTTTTCCTTGTAACCCTTCCTCCCGCCCTCCAGGCCATCTGAAACACCCTGCCTGTCTTTGTGGGAAGGTTCATGTCTCGCACCCCAAATGGGTCCATTTCTTGGTTCTCAAGGGGCCTCCCCACCCCTATCCACGTGAACAGCCTGGTGGAAGGGGAGACCATGAGGCCCTGAGACCTGCCGAGGACGAGGGCAGGATAGGGCTTTCCTGAAGGATTCTCAGGAGGAAAACCGCCTGCTACCATCAGCTCCCCGTGTTCCTGCGTGGGGGCCGCACATGGTCACACTGCGCTGTGCGATACGCCACTGAGGGGCCAATCCCGCAGTCACCGAGCCAAACGTGGGGGAGTAGGATCCCCATGAATGCATTTAGCTGACTGTTTCCTTTTACTTTATTTTTTGACTGTAGGGAAAGATACATAACATAAAACATACCATGTTACTCACTGTTCAGAGTACATTTCAGTGGCAGTGAGTACATTCCCAATGTTGTACAACCGTCACCATCATCCATCTCTAAACTTTTTTACCTTCCCAAACGGAAACTCCGTAAACACTAACTCCCCATTTCTCCCTCCCGCCAGCTCCTGCTCACCCCTATTATACTTCTGTCTCTAGGAATTGCGTCTTTTAGGTATTTCATTTAAGTGGAATCATACAGTGCCTGTCCTTCTATGGCTGGCTTCGTTCGCGTCTCTAATGTCCTAAAGATTCCTCTATGGCAGTGATGGCGAACCTTTTGAGCTCGGCGTGTCAGCATTTTGAAAAACCCTAACTTAACTCTGGTGCCATGTCACATATAGAAATTTTTTGATATTTGCAACCATAGTAAAACAAATTCTTATATTTTTGATATTTATTTTATATATTTAAATGCCATTTAACAAAAAAAAATCAACCAAAAAAATGAGTTCGAGTGTCACCTCTGACATGCGTGTCATAGGTTCGCCATCACTGATCTATAGGGTAGCATGTGTCAGCATCTCCTCCCATTTTCCAGCCTGGACAATGCTCCATTGCGTGGATGCGCATGATCCATTCATCCCTTGGGGGACACTTGGGCTGTTGCCATCTCTTGGCTCCGGGAACAATGCTGCTCTGAACACAGGTGTGGAGATGCCTGCCTAAATCCCAGCTTCCAGTCCTTTTCGCTGTCTGCCTAGATGCGGGTTTGCTGGACCAGAGGGTCGTTCTATGTTGAGTTTCTGGAGGGGCTGCCCACGTTGAGCCTTGGGCTGGGCCACTTTCGAAGGACTGAGTGTGGATCTTCCTGGAAGAGAGAAATCAGCAGGCCCTTCGGGGGCAGGGAGGGCAAGCTCGGAGGTTTGGGGGTCGGGGCGGTTAAGCCATCGTCTTGCAAATTGCTCACTCAGACCCCAGCTCCTGCAGTGATTGGTTTTCGTTCTATGTAAGTGACTGGAGTGCAGAGACTAGGAGCCCCTGCCAGAGGTGGCGAGGAGAGGTTATTAGACACGCTCCGTGGAGGGACGAGGCTTGGGATGCTACAGAGATTGGCCACGGAGTTCACGGTCAGCTCCGTCACTCTGGGGTGGGACCGCGGGCAGGTGGGGAAACTCCGGACCTCGGAGGCCTCCATTACCCCACCCCTGGCCGTGAGGAGTGGGAACTGGGATGGCGTGCTCACACAGCGGAGGGTAGGGACTGAACAGTCCCCTTAGTCCAGTGGTCAGCAAACTGTGGCTCGAGAGCCACATGCGGCTCTTTGGCCCCTTGAGTGTGGCTCTTCCACAAAATACCACGTGCGGGCTCGCATGTACAGTGCGTGGTCCATGCGCAGAAGTCGGTATTTTGTGGAAGAGCCACACTCAAGGGGCCAAAGAGCCGCATGTGGCTCGTGAGCTGCAGTTTGCCGACCACTGCCTTAGTCAGTCCTGAACTAGCACGTGGCAGGAGGGGATTCTGACCCACACACTTCATCTACTGCCATTTACACGGACCCTGACCCAGTTTTGTCATCTGTGAAATGGGACCCGAGAGGCCTTCCTAGAGCAGCTGCAAGGCACGAGGCGGGTGGCTGGGGTCAAGAGCCTGCCCAACCTTGGGACAAATGAGCACTTAGTGGGTGCCCAGGCTGGGCTGGGTTAGCCAAACATTATCCCGGGGCGTGTCTCCAGCCTGGTCCTCTAAGCTGGGGTGCAGGTCGCCTGCAGGCATCTCCGAGTTGGGGAGAGAAGGACACATCTGCTGGAGATGTCCCAGCTGCGGGGGTCGGGGGGTGTTCCCCTCTGGCCCTCCTTGGGCTGTCGGGCCTGCGGTG
>NW_005369964.1:3633194-3658183 GCF_000412655.1 Myotis brandtii
TTACCGGGCCCCGGGCTGACGCCACTGCCCGGCCCGCTGTCTCTGCCCGGTTTCCTGCGTCTGGATGGCTCTGAGGTTACACGCGGTTTCCTGTTTCTCTGCGGCTCAGGACGGGCCTAATTGGAAAGACATGTCGGGCTGATGTGTCCAGCGCGCGGAGATGAGGCGTGCGGCCGGCTTGCCAAGTCCTGTCGGCGGAGGAATCTGGGAGGAGGCCCATGGGGGACGCTGAAAGAGCAAGGGGTTCGGAGGAATCTGAGAGGAAGCACACAGGATGCTGAGCGAGCAGGGGGTCTGGGAGGGGCCTTGTGGGCCACAGAATCAGGCCACGGAGCGCATAGTGTGTGGGGGGCGCGGTCTACCCCCTGTGTCTCCCTGCGCCGGGCAGTGCCTGGCTCCCTGCCTCCCACCCTCACCATTCGGTGGCTGTGGTTCTGAGATGGGCTCCCCCACAGGGCCACATGCTCTGTGGACGCCAACGCACGATGCAGATGCCACGCTGAGACCTGCAGGGGAACGGACCACCCCACCTTTGGAATATACACCCTTGTGCCCCCATCACCCCAGAAGGAACACATCAGAGCAGAGTCCCCCTGGAGCAGGTGAGGAGGGGCCAGGCAGGCAGAGCTCATGGGTGCTCACTCCCGTGGTAGGTTTCTTATAAAGGAAGAGAGAGGGGGCCCATTCCTGTCGGTCAGGACTCCCTCAGATTCTTCTTGATCTGCTCAAGAAAACTCCAGATCAGGATTTTGGCTTCTTGCTCCTGAACTTAATATTGTGGGTAGACTAGAAGCACTTTGCTCCCTCACTGTCTTCTTTCTCTTCCTGTCTGATGAGCCTCAGTTTTCTCATCTGCAAAATGGCCATCAGGGTATGGAAGGAGGACGGATGGGACTGCCGGAGTCAGGAGCTTGGCACACCCTCCGTCGCTGTTCAGTTCTCTGGCTGCTGGCCCTCGGCCTCCCCAAGGAAGTCCTCGGTGCCTTTGGGCGTCACTGTGTCCCTCCAGGAATCCCCAGGTCTGCTGTGTCCCCAGCCCCCACTTCTGCCAGAGGCTCATCGGGGAGCGAGGGCGGACCTGGGAGGCTGGATTGCATGCTGCAAAGTGGCCACCCTCGTGCCTGGCAAACCATGGCCACCACAGCAGCATTCCACCCTCTGGTCGTGGTGGCTGGCCACAGGGACATGTGCTGGGCTCAGCTCACCCTGGGGCACCCCTCGGTCCCCAGCAGAGCTGGAAGGGGGGTCTCCCCTCTCCCTGCACCCACCGCCCTCCGACTATGAAGTCTGAGAGTGCCAGGCCTGTGCAGAATAAGTCCTGGAGGGAAAAAAACCTGCTGGCCAGGAGGTCCAGCCCTCCCCTGCCTGCAGCGGGCATGGCTCCTCTCCCGCCAGGCTGGCTCCCTCGGTGGGTCTTTCCCCCCCAGGATGGCAGGGCGGCAGCAAGGGAGGGGCTTCCAGCTGGTTGTAGGTAAAATGAGAAAGTAGGCAGCACTTTGCTCAGATGTCGGAGAAACCGTGTGGGGTAGCAAGGGTTTCGCAGTCAGACTTGAGCTCCGTGACATGCGAACGCTGACATTCTTGAGCTGCGTGGTCTTGAACAAGCTGGCTCACTACTCCAACCTCAGTTTTGCTCATTTGTAAAATGGGGATAAGCCTGCTGCGTGTGCGTGTGTGTGTGTGCATGTGTGTGTGTGCATGTGAATGTATGTGCGTGCATGTGTGATGATTCAGAGAGAAGCACCGAGTACAGTATCTGGCACAGAGAGCTCCCTATAGTTAAATCCACTCTCCCCTTCATTTTCTCCCGGCAACCGTGAAAAGCCTCATGAACGCTTCCAGCCATTGTTTCTTGAGTGCCACTAGGTGCCCGGCATTGCACTAAGTCATAAGAATGACACTGCTGGTACCTCACACATGGCCACGACGGATCTTGCAACCCTCTGAGGAAGGAACCCATGCAGACAAGAGATGGCCCTCGGAGTGGCCAGGGCCACGGCAGGGGAAGTGCCGGTGCTAGGGCGTCACGGAGGAGGGCTTCTATCCCTCCATTTGTTCAGAAGCATGAATTAAAGCCTCCCATGTGCCAGGCCATCTGCCAGGCATGGTGGTGCTGAGGTGGATGAGGCGTGGCCTACTCTCTCAAGGAGCTTGTGGTCCGTGGGCAGAGGCTCACTGGGCATCCTCACCTGGACTCTGAAGGAGATCTAGGTTTGAATTTTAACTCTACTGGTCAAGATTGTAACAGTCAACAACCGCCTCAGTTTCCCCAGTTGTGAAGAATGGGGTGAGGGGAGCTGATGTTCAAGTTTGCCTCTGGGCGAGCCATGCTATCTGTGTGATCTCATTGGTCCTACACAGAGGTAGGTATGATTCATTCTCGTACGGAGACCAAGGAGGGGAAGTGACTCACCCAGGGTCACGAAGCCAGTGGTTGGGTCGTGGAGTAGGTTTCAAATCTGGGCCTATTTGTGCTCCCCCCCGTGCGCCCCCCCCCAAATCTATATATTTTCTGGCTGTTGTTGATGTCCTTGATCCATGTGCCAGGCCATCTGCCAGGCACGGCGGTGCTGAGGTGGATGAGGCGTGGCCTACGCTCTCAAGGAGCTTGTGGTCCCTGGGCAGAGGCTCACTGGGCATCCTCACCTTGACTCTGAGGGAGATCTAGGTTTGAATTTTGACTCTACTAGTCAAGATTGTAACGGTCAATATCTGCCTCAGTTTTCCCAGTTGTAAGGAATGGGGTGAGGGGACCTGATGTTCAAGTCTGCCTCTGGGCTAGGCGTGCTATCTGTGTGAGCTCATTGGTCCTACACAGAGGTGGGCAGGATTCATTTGCATATGGAGACCAAGGAGAGGAAGTGACTCGCCCAGGGTCATGAAGCCAGTGGTTGGGTCATGGAGTAGGTTTCAAATCTGGGCCTATTTGTGCCTCCCCCAACCCCCCCCCCAAAAAAAAATCTATATATTTTCTGGCTGTTGTTGATGTCCTTGAACTTTCCCTCCCTGCATGGTACTAAACAATATCCACTGTATGTCCTCTTTCTTACCTTGGATTTCCCTCAAGGCAAAGTGCAAGGACGTTCCCACCGCGCACCGTCCAGTGGTCACACTTTGGAGAAGGGTGGGTCTGAGAGGGGCTGCTGTGGAGTGCAGGGCTCGCTCAGGCAGAAGGTTCCGGAATCACCAGATCCCGGAGAGACTGTTTTCCTGACCATATTCGGAGGAAGCTCCATGGCTCTGCATTTATCTAATTGATCCCAGGGCCGGGCAGTGGCGAGCCAGCCCGAGGCATTCGCTGACGGGGTGCCATTCTATTTTTTGAGTCAGGATTCACAGGAAGGCAAAGCCACAGTTTTTGCAGCCAAGTGGGGGTGGGACCAGGCATTGGAACAATGGGTCGTCGCCTTGGCCACCAGACCATGCACAGTCATATTTGGTAATGTGCTGGGCAGGAAATAATTATTTATCGGTGCATTTATTTTCAGGGCTCTGGGTAACAGACGATTGAATCCAAATATGGTCTGAAGAAAGCTGCAGCTCCATTATATACTGTCTTCCCCTGGCCCTGGCTCTTTGAGCTTTTGCAATTGGCCTTTAAACAATCCAAGCTATGTTTTCCAACAGGATGGACGTCATTCACACATAGGCACACGTGTGCGCCTGCGTGCACGAACTGTTTTTAGAGAGGGCTCCAGAGGCGACTTCGCAGGATGTGAGCGCTGGACAGAGGGGATGGCCTCGCGGTGTCCTGGGAAAAATGAGGGCTTTGGAACAGAGCTGGGTTGGCTTCCTCAATCCCTAGCCATGAGACATTGTTCAAGAAGTACTTTGACGTCCCCTAATCTTAGTGTCTTCATTCAAAGGGGCACATGGATTCCTACCCAGCAAAGCGCTGTGAGGGTTCAAGGAGATAAAGTACCTTGATGCATAATAAACACCTGAACTGGGTTGGGTAATGTTCCTCCAAATTCATGTGCTTCCCAGAACCTCAACATGTGACTTTATTTGGAGACAGGTCATTGCAAAGATAATTAATTAAAATGACGTCGTACTTGAGTTGGGCAGACCCATATGACTGGTGTCCTTATAAGAAGAGAAGGACCAGGCACAGAGATGACGGCCAGGTGACACAGAGGCGGAGACTGGAGTGATACACCTGAAAGCCAAGGAATGCCCAGGATCGACGGCATCACAAGAAGCCAAGAAGACACAAGGGCTATTCTACCAAGAGCCCCGGGGAGCAGGGCCCTGCTGACTCCTTGGTTCCAGACTTCCAGCCTCCAGAACCGTGAGAGAAGACATTTCTGTGTTGGTGGTGACTTTGTTACAGCAGCTCTGGGAGACAAATACATTTCTCAATAAATATTTGTAGAAAGAGCCCATTTGAGTCTGGCATAGAGGCCAGCGGTTCTTATTTGCCTATACTTGGTGCCTGGAGATACACTTGGCCTTGGCGAGTACACAGACAGTGCAGACAGGCCACCTGGCCTCAAAGGGCCCCGCCAATAAATGGTAGTTGTCCTCTGTCTCCTCCGATCTTCTCTTCTCCACTTGGTTCTTCACAAAGCAGCTGGCAGAAAAGTCTCGATCTTGATGTGAATCCCCATGATATGCAAGGTCAGGGCCCTGTTTGTTTCACCCTGAGACCACACATGTGCATTTTTCCTGCATGTACACTTACATATTTAGCTTCACGTCTCCTGCACATGGACGTTGCAAAGTTCAGGGACATGTTCTAAGGTGCCATGCCGTTCCCTGGTGGCGTGTTGCCATCAGGTACCAAGGGAGCAAATGGAAAGTAGACAAGCATGTGTGGTACTTTTAAAGGCCAGTGCCACTGCTCCAGGCCCCGTGACCACTTAGGGCTGACAGCGCCCAAACAAACTGGTTTATTTACTGCAGCAGTTACCTGTTTAAGACTCGCCGTTCTGTTGAGTAACACAGAGTGCCAGACTAATAAATTTACTGCGCGCCTGTTTGTGTTACGACAGAATTTATTGCGGCGGTAGGAACTGTTAGAGGGTGAAAGGGCTGAGCCACGCGGAGGATCTGCTTGTGACCGGCCTCCTGGCAGCCACATGGGGCTCCCGCCACCAGCTCAGGTCCTGGAGATGCGACCTTAGACCAATGGAGCGGGAACACGGGGCCCAGCTTCCTGGGACAAGGTCACTCTGTTGGACCCAGATGAGGGTGAGCGACAGGGCTTGTGCGCTGTGGGTGTGAGTTGAGGAAGCCCCTCGGAGACTGACTTCCATGGATTTGAGGGGGGCTTTTTGCCAGCCCGAGGAGGGAATGCCCAGCTTTCCAAGCCTGGCTAACTGGAGGGTGGCCAGTGGAAAAACCACTGGAAATATGCAGACTCTTAGATCCCTGTTCTTAATGTGAATTGGCTTTCTGTCCTTAGACCAGCTGTGGGGATGGGACTGAAGACAAGAGGAGATGGAAGCTCGGGCAGTGCTGTGTCCAGTGTGGCGCACAGGCTTTGGGTCGAATAGGTAAATTTGAATCCCAGAGCAGTCATTGAAAAGTTGTGTGACAGTGGCAAAACGTATTTAATTCCCCAAGTGATGTAGTCATCCTCCGAAAATTGAAATATGCATCTGCTTTGCAAGGTGGCTGTGAGGATGACAGGCCATGCTAGTCAAAGTGCCCAGTGACTGAGATGTGCCTGATCAACACTGGCCTCCAGGGGATGTTGATTGACAATTTCTAAATTTTTGGATCCAGACAAGAGGGCAGTCAAGAAAGAGGCTATCGCGTCCGGTTCATCTTCTCCCATTTGGCAGAAGGGGACACGGTTCACATGGGAGGGCCAAGGGCTTATCCAAGGTCAGGCTGCATGTTCCTGGCAGAGACTTGCTAAAAATCCAGGTCCCCCAAGTTCTAGTCCTAACCCTGAGTTATTCATTCATTTCACAATCAGTGAGCACCTTCTGTGGGCTCAGCAAAGATGGAGGACTTGTCTGTCTGTCCTGCCCCGTGAAGCCTCAGACACCTCTGGACCCCAGGTGTTAAGCATAGGGCCTGCCATGCAGCGAAAAAGGGGGAGAGGTTCATGAAATAGAGAAGTGACAGTCCCTAGCTCACAGGGAGAGCAGCACTATGATAAAAGCAAGTGGAGGGTTTTGAGGGATTGGAGAGGAGGGTCCATGGATTCCCTCCAGGAGGGAAGGCTTCCTAGGGTAGGAAACACTTTCTCTTTGTCCCAAAGTCATGAGCAGGGATCCAGACAGACTATGGGATGGCCATTTCAACAGAGGAAACAGTGTAAGCAAAGGGTCTTTGAAGGTCAAAAGAAATTGCCTCGTGCTGCGAAAGAGCAGATTGGAGGTGGTGAGTTGAGTGCGTGAGCTATGTGTTGGGTGGGGGTATGTCTGGAAGAATCCTCCTTGGCCACTCCTCTGCACCCTCTCTGTGGTGATTCCAGGATGCATTGTGAGCCAAGCAGGGGAGGGGTTCTCCTCCCACCTTGTGGGAAACTTTGAGGCTGAAGTCACTGGTTAGTGATGGCATTCATCCACTCATTTGTTCATTCCACACAAGACTAACTACATAATTTGTGGGAGCCGATGCACAATGAAAAGGTAGAATGCTTTCTCCAAGAATGGTTAAGAATCTCAAGACAGCTAAGTTGAGCATTAATTCAAGTGTGGGGCCCTTTTGACCTTGGGGCCATGTGCAACTTGCCTAGGTCAGAATCCCATGAGGCCAGTCTTGGTCCCCCAGGCTTTCAGTGGGTGCTTACGGGGGGTGTCTTGACTCAGCTTTCAACATTTAGGATGTTGGGATGGAAAACAGCAAGGCCCCAGGTTCTCTGTGCTACCATCATGAATGTTCTGCCTCCTTTCCCCCTGGACACTGCACTTGACCTTCTCCTGTGTTCATTGCTAGGAGGCAATGACAGATGCTCACCTTTCCTGAGGCACTCCATGTTCCTGGATGGGATCTCTAGAAGGGCATTGCTCACTCTTCTATATTTCCTACACAGCCCTAGGTCCTTAATCAAATGATCGCTGGGCACACTGCTCAAAAAGTTGACATTTTAGGGACAATATGCTCTGTTTGAGACCAAAGGTGGTGAGTATCTTTGCTCAGCATCCTCCACCACCTAGGTGTAGACCAGATGGTATCTGGCAGGTCTGTTCCATGGTTTATGGTTTGAAGTGGTGGTAATTCCCTTGTATCATTTGAAGATGGTATAGTTTCTCGCATTTTAAAAAATGATTATTGTTTTTGGTAGGGTTTGATAGGTGAGAGTGGAGCAAAAATTCATTTTCTCTACCGTCTCCAAGTGAACAATTCCTGTGACTCTCCGATGAAAATTATGAAAGTCCAGGGCCTTTATATCACCTGTATTTTAATTGGTGGAACAGAAGACAATTTAGCTTTTAAGAATTCAGGCTAAAAACCAAGGGATTAGAGGGTCAATATTTACCTTGTGGTCCAACTTTTGCCAAGAGGAACTTGAGCATAACAATGAAAATATTGACTACAGATGGTTGAATGCCGACTCGGGTCTAGGCTCATGGCCAGGTGCTTTGCTTATTTCAATTCAAAGTCAAACAAAGCCTGTGAGGTGAGGCTTATTAACCCATTTTACCTAAAAGGAAAGAGAAAACCAAGAATATGACAGATCAGGGAACTATATGATAAACCACTGAGCTTGTATTCAAGGTCAAGTAAGTTAACTCAATGATCACCCCCCCTTTTTTCTATATGCTATATGTTGGGTCTAAAAGTCAAATTTGAAGATAGTAGACATTACAGTGAACTCATGATTTTTTCCTTATGAGTTGTTCATATGTCTAATTTTCAGTGTCTGTGTTAATAACCCATGTGGCTCCTTTGACCTCAGGTCCCCCCTCTGGGCACTCTTCCTCGGGCTCACTTTTTACCAGCCTTTGTTCATTAACCAGTTTCTAATGGGATTATTAAGAGAGGCTTGCATAAGAAAGGGGCTCTTTTTGTGCATTTACAGCTGTTCACTGGCTCAAGGATTTGGTCTATCTCCAATCGATATATTCTGCCCCAGGCTGAGTAGACCCAACTGTAAACTTGATCTTTGACCAAAGCATCCTTTAACTCACTGCAGCATTGCAACTAAAACAATGAAAGGGACTCTACTGAAACTCTGTACATTGTCTTAATCTTCCAGTTCTCTTACTTCCCCACAGTACAACCCATAATCCCTCTCCTCCTCTTGCTATGGGCAGCTTTGGCTGAGGGGAGACTCCATCACCTGGTGAGGAGAAGCAAGCAAACTGTCTTCTCCCCCTGCTGTGTGTTAGTCTCCATCCTGTGGTGGGGTCACAGGTCTCTGCCCACAGTGGGCTATGCCTCACTGCCAGTCATGGTGGAGGGTGTTGTTGTCATATAATCCTTTAATCTGTTGTAGTTGCTGAAAAATAAAAGTATTTTTGATTTTTTTTAACGTTTTTTAAAAATGAGACTAGAAGTGACTATTTCCACATGCTCATCTGCCTTAGTCATGGAAACTAGTAAGATGAGGAGGGTGTTGTTGTCATACAATCCTTTAATCTTTTGTAGTTGCTGAAAAATAAAAGTATTTTCGATTTTTTTAATGTTTTTTAAAAATGAGACTAGAAGTGACTATTTCCATATGCTCATCTGCCTTAGTCATGGAAACTAGTAAGATGATAGAGAAAATTTGCTTAAATTCAATGCAACCAGCTGCATTGGGCCATTCTTAAAGGCTTGGCTTCCTCATTCTTGAACTAAAACTACCTACTCCCTCATCCCAAAATTTAATTTTCAACTTGGACTCCCCTGGGATTCCGTGGGTATCTCCATAGTGACACATCATATTGAAATGATCTATGTGTGGTTCTGTCTTCCTAAGGTATTCATGAGTTTCCATCTTGCCTAAAGAGCCTCTTCTTGCCTCCTTAGTGTCCAGCTCAGAGACTGGCAAAAACTTAATAGAATATGTGTCCCACCGGACATCATGAAAAGTTCATGTTTGTGGACCACTCTTAGAAAAACGGCCTCATCATTAAAGAGTGGTGGGAAAGGGAACCCGTCTTCCTTGGGACCCCTAAGCCTGGGTAGGGGTTGGTCCATGTAGGACCTGTACATAGTTCTCAAGGTTCACCCCAAAGACAGTTCTGTGGGAGCCCATGTTTATGACCAGAGGGTACCTGACATTAAAATGCTGCTTTGCCACATCTGAACCATCATTTAACTTTCCAATGACCAAAAAGTCATATGCACCCCTATATTCTTTGCAGTATTATTCATGTTGGCCAATACGTGGAAACAATCAACATGTCCTTTGATAGGTGATTGAATAAAGAAGATGTGGTACATATATACTAGGTAATACTACTCAGCCATAAGAAAATATGAAATACTACCCTTTTCGACAACATGTATGGACCTTGAGAATAAGTCAGACAGAAAACGTCAAGAACCATATGATTTCATTCATAGTGGGATATAAAACTGAAAGTAACAACTGAATAAACAAGGCAAAAAAACAAAAACTCATAGACACAGGCAACAATATGGTGGGAAGGGGGTTAGAGGAGTAGTAAAGGGTAAAGGGGGTCAATTATGTGGTGATGGAAGATTTGACTTTGGGTGGTAAACTCACAATGTGATATACAGATGAGGCCTCATGGAATTGTTCCCATGGAACTTCTATATTCTATTAATCAATGTCAACCCAATACATTTAATTAAAAAGAAGGAAGTCAAGTAACCTCTCATGACCATTAAAACTTGAGCCAAGCTTGACTGGTGTGGCTCACGGGTTGAGCATCGAACTATGAACCAGAAGATCACTGTTCAATTCCTGGTCAGGGCACAGTTGGGGGCATGCAGGAGGCAGCCAATCAATGATTCTCTCTCATCATTGATGATTCTATCTCTCTCTCCCTCTCCCTTCCTCTCTAAAATCAATGAAAATATATATTAAAAAAACAAAACAAAAAACACAAACAACAAACCAAAACAAAAACTTGAGCCCACAAAACAAAAAACACAAACACAAACAACAAACCAAAACAAAAACTTGAGCCCACACAGCATATTTAGTCCAGGGCTGAGCTGTGACACTGACACTCCATCGTAATAAGTCAGAGCACGTTGTGCATTTAGACCCATGTCCTGACACATGCTCCGAGCACACAGGCTGTTTTCCATGTCTGCCCTTCTTTAATGAGTTCATGAAAACATTAAATAAAAAAAGAACAATAAAATTCACACCATGTAAAACCAGAGCATGTAGCATTATAAATGTCACTTATGTCTTTGTTTTAAAGGATGTAAAAGGCATTGTAACAAGAGTTTGATGAAATTTTAAATTTTCAGTGGGCAGGATGTTCCATCTTCATGTCCTCCGAATGTTATTTTTGGCCAAGCATGGCCTTCCTAGGGACTCAATGCATTTTGTAGATACTAACAATTTTAGTCAGAGAAACGGTAAGATCTCAGTGGTGTTTGAGGAGCCTTTCCCGGGCAGCTGGGTGGAAAATTAATAGAAGGTGAGAGAAACACATGGGAGATTCCCTCACATGGAAACAGCAGCCAGACTCCTTGCTCTCAAAAATCTTTGATTCCAGGCCCAGGAACCACCATTCTGAGCCTCTGGGCTTTATATTATCTGGTTTTATGGGACCAAGTGGCAAAAGGAGATTGTAGTTGTCAGGGGCCAGAGGAACGATCAAAAGGGCAAATTATCTAACCTTTTCATTTTACAAATGGGGAAACCACGGGCCAAGCAAACTTGGATGGTGCCAAGTTCCTGGGCCAGAGTGACCATGGAAACCAGTATGTGTGTCCCTCACAGCTGGGCTCCTGGCTCCGACCAGGGGCCCCATCCTGCCTGGGAGACACTGAAAGACCCTGACACTCAGACTCAGTCCCCTCACTTCCTGCGTTCTGCCCCAGTGGGTAACCGTGTTTCTGCTTCCCTCTGGCGCACCCTTCTGTAGCGTTGATGGCTGAAAAGCCCTCTGCTCAAGGGAACCTTCCCTCCAAGGTTGACTGGTCCCCAAATCCTCTAGGACTCATCGCTATCCAACCCCTTATTTAGGGTTATTCCATCATCAGAGAATGAAACCCAACGGACACTGGCACCAGCCCAATGCAAGGCCTGGCTGCACTCAGGAAACTGCATGGTCACTCAGGCTTGGCCCCTCTCCAGCTCTCCAGCTCTCCAGCTCTCCATGGTGCTAGCTTTATTGGTTTTTGTTGGTTTGTTTGTTTGTAAAATATATTTTCATTGATTTCAGAGAGCAAGGGAGAGGAAGAGAGAGTCAGAAACATCAATGATGAGAGAGAATCATTGATTGGCTGCCTCCTGCATGCTCCCTACTGGGGATCGAGCCCTTGACTGGAATTGAACCCAGAATCCTTCAGTCCACAGGCCGATACTCTGTCCACTGAGCCAAACCAGCTAGGGCCTGGCTTTATTTGTAAGTGGTCTCTCTCCTTATGGTGACCCCTCAGAGATGAGCTCAACAACCTCATCAGAGAGAAAGCATCCTTTCCCCGATAATCCCAGTGCTTTCTCTGCCAGACTAGAGTGGAAATCCCGCTCATTCCTGGGTGTGTGGGATCGGGCAGGCCAGCCTCACCTGACCATGTGGACTGAAAACAGGAGCGAGGATTTTCCGACATGAAGGCCAGTATGCTTGTGACCAGTGAAAAGGGTGACCCAGTTTGGGGGGGCAAATCCAGCAGATGTCCAAGAAGTGTCCCTTGCTTCTCTGTCATCCTGGTTTGATGTACTGTCCCTGGCTACCCTTGGCCTGGTGGCCAGCCCTGAAGCCTCCTGCTGGACCTCTCCAAAGATGAACATCCTCAAGCACTTTCAAAACTCAGTTCTTCACGCTTGCTACCTTCAAATTGGAGTCCACCACCCTCCCTCTGACAGACCCCATTCACCTGGGCCATCGCCTACTGTTGCTGCACCTTTATGAGTCTTCACCCTGAATGATGGACAGGATACCTTCCCAGGGCACCACTGCCCCATGGCTTAGTCTAGTCCCATTTCTTCCCTGTAGTCTCCATCTGGGGTCATTGAATGGGGGCGTGTCCAGCTGGCATCAGGGGACAACCAATGCCCCATGGCTCATCTAGGACTTAAAGGCCATTCTCTGGGTTCTTGTGGCCTTTGCACTATTCCGAGGAGCTGAGCACAGCAAACACAAACACGAACACAAAGAAGCCCTGCGTGTGAGTGCTTCAGCCCGCCTGACGTCGGAAGAGAAGACTCAAAGAGCAGGGCCTAAGCTGCTGATGGGTGTTTTGGGGAGCGACAGGCACCAGGGTACTGCCATCCTGGGAACAAGTTCTCTGACATGCAGGGGAAGCGGTGACTTCATTAACTCGCGTGGGAGAGAGGGGGGAGACGTCCCGGAGAGCTTGCGGCAGCCTTGCGGGAAAAGGAGGATGTCGGCATGTTTCATACTGAACTTGGCATAACGGGGGGTGATGGGTGCTCAGGGCGAGCGGATGGCACTTCCAGTTTGTCTGCAGGAGCCTAATTACTGCCCTGACACCCCTTGCTTCGCACAGGCCCGCAGCCGCTCGCCGCCACGGAGCACCTGGTCACGCAATTACGCTGTCAGCTCTTTGCCCACTCGTCGCCCTGCCATTAGACACTGTTCCCCTTGATATTCTTAAAATGGAGCCTTACCAACCAGAGCAATTTAAAATGATATAGAGTTATTTTTGACTTCTCTCCTGTCGAGAGAGAACTTCATTAACGTCACAATAAAAGGCATGTGAGCAGGCCTCAGAGATGGAATTTGTATGGGAGGAAGGGAGAGTGGGGGTGGGGCTCCTGGGCACTAAAGAATGAATGGGGCAGTGAGGAATGCTGAGGAGGAGCTGAGTCGGGTTTCCAGGTAATAGTGGAGAGTTATGGAGCCAGGAGGCAGAGCCCAAACACTCCAAGTGGCCCCACTGGTTCAAGAAAGGGAGAGTAGAAAAAGTAGGGGGGGATTGGTCCCCAAATAGGTAAAAACTCAGGAAAACAAAGAGGGTAATGGAGAAAGATGAGGGTCCTGGGCCCTGGACAGGTGTGAAAGGCTGAGCACTAGGGCCCAGTGGGAGGCTCCCCGCTCCGTATCTGCCCAGGTGTGGGGAGAAGGGAATGGAAGTGGGAAGAATAGGCAGGGACACCCTACTGATGGAGGCTGGGTGACAAGGCAGGTGGATTATGTCGGCGTTGGGGACACCAGGTGTGCAACTGTTTTGAATTGCACAGAACGCATTTCTCTCTCTCTACATGAGGCTGAGGAGGAATTTCACATTCAGAGATTTAATTATTTACTTGCCCCAGGCTCCCTCAGCTCCCCGGTGGTACAACTCTGATTCTACCCAAGGTTTTTGAAATTTTCTATGAAAATGCAGATGGCATTCGGGGCTCAGAGAGCTCACAGGGCAAGAGGGAGGGGCAGACACATGGACCCCAACAACCACACCACGTGGGAGGAATTAGAGCGGAATGATTCCCCCAGGCTTACCTCCAGCCTCCTACCCCACCAGGCCGATAGGTCCCAACCAGATGTTTGTGGACATCCACCAAGTTCAAGTTTGTGAACTGGTCTTGTGAGTCTAGAGGTCTCTGGAAAAGGGGTAAAATCCACTGTGTGGTCCTCTGAGTAGCATGGGAAGGAGAATGCCACACACATTATTGAGGTGAAATCTTAAGGTAAGCACGTACTGCCAATTGTCCAAGCACCAAACCACCCACCACCGCTCCATATCACCACGGCCTTCACCAGGTCATCTCCTCTCTCCTCCATTCTTATGAGGAACCTGCCCATTCAACACCCACCACACCCATGTCAGAGCCTGTGCTGGGGTCGTGAGGATGGAGAGCAAAGCCGGAAGTGGTTCCTGAAGCACTCAGCCTGGGAAGGGAGGCCGACTCGGATCATGACCTGTCACATGGACCTCCGTTATCCTGTGAGATTGCTGCTCGTCCCGGCGCCTGCCTCCATAGAGGTCATCGGAAAGATCCCCTAGGTCTCTCGTTTAAATGTCGGGCTTGTCCGTGAATACTTTCCCAGTGGCACAGAGCTCAGGAGATCCGCTTAGCCCCAGATCCTCATGGGTGCCCTGCACAGCCCACGGAAGCATCTCGCCTTTGACACATGGTCTCACTGCTGCTCACCACCTAGAGCGGCTTGTCCACACCCAGAGAGCAGGTACGTTTGAGTTAGCGCTGAACACCCAGCACCGACAGGGTGGCTGGGGTAAATGAGGACTCACGAGCTGTTTGCTGATTGGATGAATTGATCCCAGAGTGTCTGAGCGACCCAAAGGGAAGCTGGCTTCGCACAAATGCTGGGTCACAGTCATTTCATGGCCCCGACACCTCAGCATGGATCACGTCTCTCCTTTTTTCTGGCTTCTGTTCTTATTGCAGCATCATTCTGATTCCATCCTCTGTCTATGCTATTCTAAATTAGTGGTTCTCAAATCTCTCCTTTTCTCTGGCTTCTGGGAACAGCTTTTCTGTTCTTATTGCAGCATCATTCTGATTCTATCCTCTGTCTATGCTATTCTAAATTAGTGGTTCTCAACCTTCTGGCCCTTTAAATACAGTTCCTCATGTTGTGACCCAACCATAAAATTATTTTCGTTGCTACTTCATAACTGTAATGTTGCTACTGTTATGAATCGTAATGTAAATGTCTGATATGCAGGATGGTCTTAGGCGACCCCTGTGAAAGGGTCATTTGATGGCCAAAGGGGTCTCGACCCACAGGTTGAGAACCGCTGTTCTTAATCCATGTTGATTTGTTTTATTTCTAAAGGGGAGATATAAACTTTTAAAAAATATATTTTTTATTGATTTCAAAGAGGAAGGGAGAGGGGGAGAGAGCTAGAAACATCAATGATGAGAGAGAATCATTGATCGGCTGCCTTCTGCACCCCCACTGGGGATCGAGCCCGTAACCCAGGCATGTGCCCTGACCAGGAATCAAACCCTGACCTCTTGGTAGCTGCTCAACCACCGAGCCACGCTGGCTGGGCTATAAACTTCTTTCTAAGTGACCCAGTTATTAGAGTTGTCTAGGATGGTGGCCACACTAATCCTTAAATGACTTGGTCATCGCCTGGGGATCCAATGCACACTTCTCACTGATAACCTCTCTCGTTCTCCCTGAGGGTCTCTTAGGCAAAATACGGTATTGCCCACAGGCACATTCAGAAGAAAAATCCTATCATTGGTGATAACTCCGAATGATAGAATCTTAATAAACTTTCTGGGTTTGATCAGCCGGGATAACGAGAGATACATATCATGTGCGCTGGCTGCGCGACGGAAGATAAGCCGGTCATCATTTCCAGATAAGGACGCCCATCCATCCACAGATTGCAATCAGGGGCTGCCAGGGATCCTCGGTCCATCCCAGTTAATTAAACGCTAAATGAAATTCAGAGTTCAGGCGCCCAGAGATCCCAGCGCCCGTGGCCAGGTGCTGCGAACGCACAGGACACAGCCTGAAAGGTTGCAGAGGAGCCGCCAGTAGTTGCTCATGAAATACTTCTTTCTTGGCAGGTTTTTTGCCCCGAGAACTCATCTGCAATGTTAAAGGGGGTGATGCCTGAACTCCCTTCTTCCTCTGACAGCTGTGGGTCACAGGCCCTGGGAATTGGGGAGTGACCATCTTTGGGGGACCATCCTTCTGTCTACCACATTCAGTCTACAACTTATCGAGAGAAAAGGAAAGGTGGATGGGAACATAACTATCAAAGACATAATAAGAGACTCCCACCACCCCCAGAGCTGAATGGATACGTGAGTAATTGGGTTGAATGAGCTTATCTAGCAGGGAACAGAATGCGTAAAAAATGACCCATTTCTAGGCTGCCAACATGACATTTGAAACACTGGGACAAAGCACATGACCTAGATGTTTGGAGAGAGAGTGAGAGAGGAAAAGGGAGAAGGAGAGAGAAGAAGAAAGGGGTGGGGAAGGAGAGGGAGGGAGCAAGGGGGCATGTGAGATGAGGTGAGAGCCTTGGGAGAGGGAGGGCAGTGGTTAGCCATCAGGATCCCCAGCGACCTGGCAGGCTGTAGAAGCCAGGCTTCCAAGCTTGTCAAATAAACAGCAACAGGGTTTTTCACTGTCCCTATTCTTCCTCATTTAGCTCTCCTACCCCAGGATAAGTCCGATCCATCATCAAGTTGCAGGAAATGCGGCGACCGAACTCAGTTAATAAGACCCAGTGTCAGCTAATCAACAAGGTGCTTTGGGAGTTCTCAGTTTCTGCATTCAAGACGTCAGCCTGGGTTTGTCACCTGGGAGGGAGTCTCATGTCACCTCCCCTCTGAGAGTTTACTGATAGCAATGCCTGCTGGGGAGGCATTAAATGCTAGAATATTCCAGAAAGAGCCATATTGCTTGGCACTGTTTAGACAGAGATTGTAGCGAGGGAGAGACAAAGACTGCCTCAGCCTGAAGTGTGTGCCTGGCGCATCGTTAAATGACACAGACTCAGCGACGCTGCTGACAGGTTGGGCCTGGTTGAATTTCTGAGTTAATGGGTCCTTTGGTTTTATTTTCCCACTGGTTTATTCCCATTGTCCTTGGTTCGTCCCATTGCATAGATATTTACGGGGCACCCACATGTGCAAATGAACCCAGCGGGCTGCCCCAATGGCCTGAGGGTCACAGCTTCCTGCCAGCAGACAGCACACACCCTGCTCCCCTGACTACAATGGCTCACCCTCCTGATCTGTCTCCTGTCCCATCCAAGACTCATCTGAGCTCTCCTGCCCCCACAAAATCTTCCTTCCCCCAAGCCCCAACCCTGCCAGGGTCTGCTGCTCACCGTGCTCCTCTGTCCGCAGAATCCCTGGAAACAGCTGGCCGAGGTTCAGTGTGAGGAAGAGGTCACTTCTCTTGAATTGGTGGCTTCTGTTTTGATAGCAAAGTGATGAATTACTTGCAGGAGCTACGGCCTGGGAATCGTGCTCATTCTTCTGCCACAGATAATGACGTTGCTCATCTTCTTGTTCCTATTTTCAATTCAGTTTATTTTTTTTAACATGCATCCCAATATTTGTTTTGAACTGCCTTAAACCCTCTCTAGCAATATATAGGATACTAGAGGCCCAGAGCGTGAAATCGCTCGAGACCCAGACTCGGCGTGCCGGGGAACCCAGAGTCAAGTCCTACCGACACCGCAGGATGCAGTGTCAAGTCCTGCTGGCACCACGGGACCCATCAATGCACCTCCTGGTGACCAATCTTTGGTCATTACAACATTATAACCACTGGGTTTTTATTATATAGATAGGTAAATAAGTATACATACATATACAGAGAAAAAAATTTGAAGGGAGGGACCACTGTTTCATGTGCCCCATAGAACTGAGCTCCTGATAATGATGATAATAATAATAGTAATCCACCCATAATGCACCACACTTTACAAGTTACCCATACACTTGTGCATCCCATCCGTTCTGTGATCTCATTTTCAACCTCACAGAAGTTTTCCATGTTCCTCCCAGTCAGCACCCTCGATTTGTTCTGTAAGATGAGAAAGAAAGGGGTTAAGAAAACACATTGTCACAGTGCACGGTCATCCTGAATCGAAGGCGGCCCAGGTCCTGTCCCCTGTGGTTCTGTGCCCACCCATCATAGACTAGCTGTAGATCCTGAGTCCAGACTTAGCTTTTTCTTTTTAAAAAAAAAACATTTTAAACAATTGATCATTGAGAAAATGAGTGTACATTCTTTTAATGACACTATTATTTAAAAAAATAAAGTGTCTATTCAGCTATAAATGTTTGTCTTCTCCTGTTTGACAGCTGAGTGACTAGAGCTGCCCCCGAAGCAACAGGCAGGTCAATGATGGCCACGCATTGAACCAGGTCTCCCTGCACACGGAGACCTCCATCCAGGGCGCACTCCCTGTGTGCTGCCCAGGTGCCCGCAGCCCCCTGGTGCTGACACTCCTGCTTCCGGGAGCCCTGGCCTTCCAGGTTGGCGAGTTTCAGTGGCTTCTCAGAATGCGAGATTTCAGGACCCCTCTCTTGGTTCCAGCATTTTCTCCTGAGCATGGCGCTGGAGGAGCCACCTGACTTGTTCCCATTCTATCTCAGGATGGAGGGAGAGTGAGACCTGAACCCGATTTCTCTTACTGCAGGGGGCTGGTTGGTGTGATGAGGCAGAGGTCCCACTGTGAGGGCACCATGCCTGTATTTGTCGCTGGGAAACAGGACCCCTGGCTCCCTGCTAGGAAGCCATCATCCCTCCACGTGGCTTTCAAGCCTTTCCACCATCCCACCCCACTTACCTTTTCATGGCATTTGCCACACATGCCCAAGCTCCAGAGAGGCTGGCCAGACTGTTCAATCATGGCATTTGTACTGCCCACCCCCATCCTCACGTTACAGCCATGCACTTTGCACATAGTAGGTGCTCGTAAGGTGCACTGATTGTGCTGAATACAGCTGGTTGTCCAATGGAACGCATAGAACTGGGTTTTTCTGGTTTGGGGACTGCTCACATTTCTACTGTCCACAGGGCAGAGGACATCAAGATGCCTACATTTGATAGAAATGTATCTAAGCTGTTAGAATACTGGATTGGAGTGACACAGGAAGTATCCCAAGGACAAGAGGACTTCTGCTCACAAAGAGATGACACTCTGTGACACACTCCAAACCTGTGTGTCAGAATGATTATAGACAACTCAAGGAGCAGTGCTTGCTTATTTCTCCCCAGAGATTCTTGGATGAGTAAACTTCCAACTCAGAATGTTCTGGAATTCGCACCAACATGTTTGTCCTCTAGAGTGACCTGGGTTTTCTCCTTTATACCTTAATGTGCATTTATTGTGCACCCACTGAGTGCAGAGCTTGGCTGGGCCCATGCCAGTCCCCGCGGCCTCAGCACGGGGTTGATGGAAGAGATGTAAACCGTGTGTCATTGAAATGCAAAGCAGGTCATGTGAGTGACCAGAAAGGTCATGGCCTCCTCGGGTAATGGGGAGAGGACCTGTGTGGATGGCTTTGGGGACCCTAGGAGGTGAGGCAATAAGCCAAAGGGGGCAGGTCAGGGACGGCCTATGTGAGCAACAGAGGCTCACACAGCTCTGACGGCTTTTGGGGTCCCTACGGAAGTGTGAACCATGGTGCAGAAATCACATGGCTACCACCAAGAGGGCAGCAGGCAAGGGGGACAGCCTCAGCCAGGACAGGAGACGAGGAGGAGCACCGTGGCAGCAGCACCTACAGGGCTCCGTGAGCAATTTTACGAAGGGTGAGAGGAAGGGGGCTGTGGAGGCCGCCTGCAAGACGTCTGGACCACAGAGCCGATGCCGGCAGCGCCTGAACAGCAACACTAAATGGAGTGGGCAGCAGCTAACATGACTGTGAGACTAAGATCCATTCCAAGTCTCATCTTGGGCACTCCACATGCATCATCTCACTTAACCCTGATCAATGCATGGTAAGGTAGGCGCGGACATTGTCCCCACTGGAAAATGAGGAAACTGAGGGGTGCGAGACTAAGCTCCGTGCCAAGTCTCATTTGGGCGCTCCACATGCAACATCTTACTTAACCCTGATCAATGCATGGTAAGGTAGGAGCGGACATTGTCCCCACTGGAAAATGAGGAAACTGAGGCATGGGGTGTTTCAGTCACTTGCCAGAGTACGTTGCAGAGCCAGGATTTTCACCCCAATATTTTGACATGGGTGTCCACACCTCTAGTGCTGCCTGGTGGTGAAAAGGGATACACAATCGAAGGTGCACAACAGAAAATGCCTGCTCTGATGCCGACTCGACCAGGCGATTCTTCTCCTCACAAAAGAATTCACTTTGGTGTTCGGTCACAAGCCCCCTTAGCAAACTTCCAATAAGATCAGTTAAATAGTTCTCCTGCCTCAACCACGCACATGCACGCGCACGCACACCTAGACATATGTGCACACACAAATGCACCTGCACACAAGCTATGGAGAAGGAGATCTGAGTCACTGAAGAGGGAACATTAGTGTATGATGCTGTTGTTGTGTGTTGGGTCGTGGCAGCAGTGAGTGCGGGGCGCCCCTGAGGTGTTTCCAGTTTGCTTTCGCTTCCTGTCCTGGCTGGGCATTTAGCTGGATCTTGGCTTACTGACTCATTGATTTTAGACCTGCCATTGCCCCTTGGACCATTTATTGGGCACCCCTACATGCCAGGTATTCAACCAAACCCTTGCTATGCATTCATGTCACTTGATTATCAAACAACCCATGTGCAAACATTGTGAGCCCTACTGAGTAGATGAAGAAACGGTCCAGTTGTTGGTGCAAGGACAGTGGTTAGTGAAGGGCCTCATCGAATAGGACCCATTCTTCTTGTTCCACAGCCACCAGGTGACACTGAATTTTGGCCTTGACCTCCTCTGTCTTTCTCAGATCTTTGGTCGTACTTTTCTCAGGCTCAGTCCATGCTCAGCCATTTAAGACAACAGACACATCTTACCCATCCCTGGCCCAGCAGCCTTCCCCAGCTTTGGTCTCCAGGAGTGGCTACAGGTGAGATGCTATTAGAACATCACACCCTCCCCTCTCCTATACAAATGGCCACGGGTGATTTGAGGTCTTAAGTCCCCGACTTCCCAGAGATTAGTAGGGTTTCAGAGGAGTTTCTTTTGACTTCCCCTAAATGAAGGTTTTTATGCAACAAAAAGGAATGGAGATTAGCAAAAGGTGATTTGCTGGTACTATGTTGGATTAAGAAATACAATGTAAGAAGAAAACCCCAACTCCTTACTCATATATGTATAAAAAAAAGAATTTGGCTGATTACGACTTGTTAGATCTTCTGCTTCTCTGGTTCCATTTAGAGGGGAAAAAATGTGGCTTTTTCTTCCCACCCACTGATTTCCAACTAAAACAGGACTTAGCTGCCTGCTGATCCTGCTGGTTTTTAAAATGAAAAACGTATTCTCCTTAAACTACTGGAAAATTATATTTAAAAATCAGCATAATTCCATTGCCTATTCTTTCTGGGTCCCTTGAAAAAATGCAGGCCAGTTTCTGGAACGAGTCTACATAATCTGACGGACAAATTGGTTATCGGCACCCATGCTGATGGCGATGCGCTTGGTTGCTAGGTGGCAGGATCCACCTCCACATGCCAATGAAGATAATCTCAATGAAGATGTCTCCCCCCTCCCCCCAATCTAATTATAACTTTAGGACTTTGGTGGATGTAAAGATATATTACAATACTATTTAATATATATGTATATTGTTGTATACCAGAGGCCCAGACCGCACGAAATCATGCGTGAGTAGCTCTCTTCCACTTGCCTCAGCTGGCTGCCCCACCCATCGCCGCTCGTAGCTCTCCACCACTCATCTGCTCCTGGGCCAAGGGGAGGGACGGAGAGGTGCTCAATGCACCTCCTGGTGACTGGTCATTACAGTGTTACGGTGTTATGGCCATGGGCCTTTTATAATATAGAATACTGGAAAATCTTGACCCATAGAATCATGAGTTGTGATAACAATAATTATTGTTTTAAGCTGCTAAACTTCGAAGTAGTTCGTTACACAACAGTGAGCAACTGAAACAGCTGGTGTCCAACCAGCATCCACTGCACACCACACTCTACCTGCTTCCCTCCATTAACCCACCCCGTGAACCCCGCTATACTTAAACCACCACAGACCACTCCCCAAAGCCTATCGGTATTTGGTCTTATTTTTTGAGAACTCCGGAGCTATGAACTTCTCCATGTCAGTACCAACTAATTTATCTGAAAGGCATTGTGTAAGCAATCTACTCCAAATTTCTCCCCTGCTGGGAGGTCGCGGGGCCTGGACTAGTGTAGATATAAGAATACCTGGTGGCATTCAAGCAGGTAGAGGAAGCAGCTGAACCAATCTTGTGACCAAGATGGGAAACAGAAAGTTCAGGCCAGTCACTGGGTAAGTGCTCAGATCCGGGAGGAGGGGAGCCACCCAGGGAAGAGGAGTCATGAGATTTGGATCTGAGAAGCAGGAAGGGTGCTCTGGACGGTGGAGTGCAGGAGGGATGAGGGCACGAGGCTCCGGACCGAGCCTAGGAACTTCCCAGGGTTTTACAAAAAGCATTCTCCGTGTGGTGACGACTGCACAGGATGATGCTAGACTGAGTCGCTTGCTGAAGAGATGAATGAATAAGTAGAGGATACATGAATGGGAAGAAAAGATGGCACTGATAGTGGTACATGGCCTGTTAACCTGCCGTGGTAAGCCTCTCCTGCATTAGCTCATATTCCTCTGGCCACATCCTTAGGAGGTTGATACCTTTGTCAGGAACTTCCTAGGGGTTTACAAAAAGCATTCTCCATGTGGTGACGATTGTGCAGGATGATGCTAGACCAAGTCACTTGCTGAAGAGATGAATGAATAAGTAGAGGATGCAGGAATGGGAAGAAAAGATGGCACTGACAGTGATACATGACCTGTTAACCTGCTCTGGCAGGTGCCGTGGTAAGCCTCTCCTGCATTAGCTCATCTTCCTCTGGCCACATCCTTAGGAGGTTGATACCTTTGTTTTTCTCCTTTTACAGACACAGCGGCTTAGGCTCACAGGAGTGGGAGGTTACTTCCCTAGGCTGCACAGCATTATGGGGGAAGAGTTGCATGTGGACTCTGTGTGCTTGGTCCACAGCGTAGCATCTCTCCCACGAGGCTGCACTTCCTCCAGGTGAGATGGAAGACAGCACAGAGCCCCGATCTCAAGCAGGAGTGCTCCCTTCACAGTGTCAGTGTGTGGGCATCTCAGCTGCCATCTGGCTCACACGGAATTATCCCTTACTTGTGAAATGCAAAGATACTCAGTAGCGTTATAGGAATAACACAGCATGGCGAGGACTCTGAAGTTAATACTCTACTTCCTTGACCCCTGGTAGAGTCAGACTTTTTGTCAAGCTCACACGGAATTATCCCTTATTTATGAAATGCAAAGATACTCAGTAGCGTTATAGGAATAAGAGGGAGGGCCTGCCACACAGCATGGCGAGGACTCCGAAGTTAATACTCTACTTCCTTGACCCCTGGTAGAGTCAGACTTTTTGTCATTCATTCATTGATTGGACAAACATCTAAGGGATGGTAAATCTGTGCCAGGCACGGGGCTGCAGAATTGTAGACTCTGCCCTCTGCCCCAAGGAGCTCATGGGCCATGGAGAGCAGATCTGGAAACTTCCTCCAAGTGTAGAATGTGTTGCCTCAATAGAAGCAGGGGAGTGATGATGACATACAGTTGGGGGTGTTGGTGAAAGCACCATGGAGGGCAAAGGATCTTTAAGGAGTGTGGGTGGGTTGGGGACAGGGATGGGGGTGTTTCATGGAGAAGGGCCAGCGTACGTAAGCTGGGCTCATTTGGGAAACCCTATGTAAGAACTGGTGCCATCACTAGATATGAATCCATCCCAATAACACAGAAATTTCCTGGGTCTTGATGGGCATGGAGGTCAAAGAGAAAGGATTTTATCTCTCACAACTCATTCCATTGGCAGTAGCGCTGGTGTCCCCGAGGGTCTTTGGTGAAGGGAGGAGCAGCATGCACGAGAGGGGACAGGGAGCTATGGCTGGATGAAATTTGAGCAGCATTTGCTCTGAACAATTCTATCTCCATTGTTATCTCATCAAAAACAAACAATTGCAGAGTCAGCTCGGGAAAGCCAGGTAATCATATGCAATTCTTTGCCTGCCGTCTGTGAGCTTTTCTATTTTCTCGCATGTCCTTAAAAAGAGCGATGGAGCGACAGATGATTATCAGGTAGGGAGAGAGAGAGAGATAAGCAAGCACAAAGTAATAATACGGTTCTCTGAAATCATTGGTTGTTTCCCTGCCGAGAGTATGAACTCGAATAAGCCATTACTTAACATCTTCTTCAGCTTCTTAATAAAAATCTCATGAAGGCCGTTGTTTTCTCATTCTCACCCTTGGCTGCCTCGGTGAGCAGGCCCCGGAAAGCAGGCCATGGCTCCAGCCTTCCTGCCTGCTGTTCCATCGATTTATCTTTGTCTCAGAGGTCCCTGAACTGCCCACAGCCTCGGACTCGGTACTCAATGACTTGCTGTCTTCTTTTCAAATCCTGCCGATGTCTTCATTGTTCCTGGTTCACCACACGCATTTCTACCTTTGCATGTTTGTTCAAGAAATTTGCCCAGATCAATACCCCTTTGTGGGTGCCATGTTGGGGGTCTGAAGCGGGGCAGGCTTGGGTGTGTACTTGACCAAGACCTTGGATGCAGCCTTTGAGACATGGTAGACCCTCCCTGAAGGCCTGTGCGTGGGTGGCTGTGGTCACTAAAAGATCTCCAAGTCCCGCCCATTCAAGCTCAAGTATCCAAGTCAGACCTTTAGACGGGGAGGAAAGGTGGTGGGCATCTTGGCCTCTCTTTCATGAGCAGTGACCATGAACCTCACACACTGTAGGCTGGAAGAGAAACCCTTCCTGACACTAAGCTAAAGGCTGGCCTCTGAGAACTTTGGTCCTTGATCTGACCTCTGACATCTGGAGACTTGGAAGTGGGCTGGGTGCTGCTGTTGCCCAGATGGTGGAGCCCTGCTCTCTGGAATTCCCCCAGAAATTCAGAGAAGGATGGGTGTGACTCCCTGCACCTGGGCTCCTTTCCTCCTGATTCAGGTGATCAGGACCTGCCTAGGTGTGGCCAACAGACCCACTCGCATGCCCTGGGATGGTCAGATGGCAGGACAGTTATACGTGAGGTCCCAAGATAGAGAGTGTAACTGAATACAAAGCCATATAAAGAAAAGTCCACATTAGAATACATCGTGGAGAAATGGCGGAACCTCATGGGTAGAAAGAAAGCTTAAAGGCAACCAGACAGAAAGAGGGGTCACCTTCGAAGGATGGCTTTTAGATGGAGAGGGGACTTCTCTGTGGGGACAGTGGGTGTAGAAAGTTGAGGTAGCTGTTAATCACCCATGTGTCCCCAGGGACTGGTTACATTGCAGCATTTCCATGCACCA
>NW_005369964.1:3658629-3677188 GCF_000412655.1 Myotis brandtii
GGTGTGGCCAACAGACCCACTCGCATGCCCTGGGATGGTCAGATGGCAGGACAGTTATACGTGAGGTCCCAAGATAGAGAGTGTAACTGAATACAAAGCCATATAAAGAAAAGTCCACATTAGAATACATCGTGGAGAAATGGCGGAACCTCATGGGTAGAAAGAAAGCTTAAAGGCAACCAGACAGAAAGAGGGGTCACCTTCGAAGGATGGCTTTTAGATGGAGAGGGGACTTCTCTGTGGGGACAGTGGGTGTAGAAAGTTGAGGTAGCTGTTAATCACCGGTGTGTCCCCAGGGACTGGTTACATTGCAGCATTTCCATGCACCACGGCTGCACAGCTACTTAAAAAGGGTTAAATAAATCTGAATGTCCCATTTGGGATGATCTTTGATACTGATAGGGAGAAAGCATAATAGAAAATATGTATAAAAATACCCAAATGTGTATAAACAAACAGAAAAGCACAATAGATATGGATGATCCAGGATACACGGTTGATTCAGGACACGTGGTTGAGTGCTCAGGGACTCCTGGAAGGTTACAGAGAGTCTTATAATGAGGTCACCTCAGGCCAGGAGGCCAGATTGAAGTCTAGAGGGAGAGTGACCGCTTTTTCACTGTGTACTCCAGGTACTGTCTGCACTTGGAAAGCGTGTGCATACAATGCTTTTTCAAAAACATATTTCAAACACAAAATTGCATCCTAGACCATCATAATGACGTCATACTACTGACGGATGATGGGTGACATTTGATTCTCTTTGCACTTTGCATTATAAATTTTCTGCAAAGATTAGAGAATGATTTTGTGATTGGGGACAATAAACTGAAACAGGAGCAACTTAATATAAGCAATGTGTATAAACAAACAGAAAAGCACAATAGATACGGATGATCCAGGATACGCGGTTGATCCAGGACACGTGGTTGAGTACTCAGGGACTCCTGGAAGGTTACAGAGGGTCTTATAACGAGGTCACCTCAGGCCAGGAGGCCAGGTTGAAGTCTAGAGGGAGAGTGACCGCTTTTTCACTGTGTAGTCCAGGTACTGTCTGCACTTGGAAAGCGTGTGCATGCAATGCTTTTTCAAAAACGTATTTCAAACACAAAATTGCATCCTAGAGCATCATGATGACATCATACTACTGACGGATGATGGGCGACATTTGGTTCTCTTTGCACTTTGCATTCTAAATTTTCTGCAAAGATTAGAGAATGATTTTGTGATCGGGGACAATAAACTGAAACAGGAGCAACTTAATATAAGTGGAAGTGCAATTGCCAATAAGTGCCCTCTCGTGTCAATACAGGAAATTAAGAACGTCAGCCAGGGGAAGTGTGACCCTGGTCTACCTCAGCCCAGGGTGGCGAGAGCAGAGGCCTACGGGGCCTCACCAGATCTCCCCCAGGAGCCAGCACACCCGCCCTTCCTTCCTCTGTGGCCCATGGCCAGCCCAGAGTCAGAGGAGGGGAATGGACACATCAGCTCTTGATGGTAGGGACAAGGTCACAGTGCAAAGGTCGTGGATGGAAGGAGGGGGGTGGTTGAGGTCATTTCTGTGATCCATTGACAGCAGCTCATTTGCCCAGCATGGCCTGGGGGAACCTCTGAGACCTGCTCACAAAGATGCCCTGGGATGCAGGGTGATGGCGATGTGGCCATTCCCGCTGGGCACACTGTCATCCCAAGCAGCACGCCACAGTTCTGAGCTGGCAAAGACTTTGAAATCGTTCTTGCCCTCCCCTCCCATTTTACAGAGGAAGAACTAAGGGTCAGAGATGCTGAAAGGCTTCCCTCAGGCCCGCCAGCCTCGAGGCGGCGTGGAGTCTGGAGCAGGCGGGCACCAGCCCATCCAGCCGGTCACCTCGGACGCCTCCTCTAAGGTGGGGTTCCCCCATAAAGTGGGGCTTTTGGGGCTCTTGGAAGTATATCCTGGTTGCCCCCTATGATGCCCATACACAGGGCCACACTGATGGCTGTTACTATGCCAGACTCGCACTGGAACCCTCTTCCTGCCTCCTCCTCCTGCCACCTCAGTTTCCTATATTTTTATTCATTTTTCTCAGCAATATAAGATTTAAAATTAATTTTAGACATTTCGTTTTGGATGTGAGCCGAGGAGACATACCCCACCTCCATGGCTGGCTCCTAAAACTTCCCACTGGGATCCCCCGCCTTCTTCCCTCATCTGCCCATGGATGTGGATGGCTGGGGCCACCACGGGAGTCACGTGCTGATGGCCGAGCATCCCACAGACTTGGAAATTCCCACTGGGATCCCCCGCCTTCTGCCCATGGATGTGGATGGCTGGGGCCACCGTGGGAGTCACGTGCTGATGGCCGAGCATCCCACAGACTTGGCCCCTGAGTCTTGGTCTGGGAGTGGGGAGTCTCCCACAGTCACGGACAGCACTCTCGGGGACTGAGAAATGAAGTCCTCTTGGCTTCGGACATGCAGGCTTAGCTGCACAGCAAGGCCACTCACACCCGTCTCCCTCGTTGTTGCGGGCTGAGGCCTTGAAGGACGTGACTTCAGTGTGGGGTGTGGAGTGGCTGTTTAGGAAGGAGCCTGTGGGAGCCGCCCTGTGGTGTTGAAGCGCATCCCCCTCCCCCCCGCGCTTCCTCTCGGGGGCTTCTTACTGGGACAGCGTCCCCATTTTATTGTGAGTGCGTGCATTTACTTGTTTGTTTTAAAAATGGCTTTCCTGTCATGTCTATGAATTGGGTGCAGCACGCGGGGGCTCTGTGTGTGCTCGGATCGCCATCCTCAAACCGCTTTTATGTGCTGCCGGAATCTATTTGCTAATATTTTATTTAGGGTTTTTCATCAATATTCATATGCGAGACTGGTCTGCGGTTTTGTTTTCTCCTCTCTGTCGGGTTTAAGCATCATTGTTAGAACGGGAGAGTTTCTTCTGATGAGCTCTTTGCTGCAGGACGGAGTGAGCGAGAAGGGCCAGGAGGGTGGGCACCTAGAGGGCAGAGTGGGGAGGAGGTTTGAGTGTTGATCTGCCGTCCATGGAGACTCCTTGCCACACCAGCATCTCCTTATATTTTGAAGACTCTGTGGTCTCCTGGTGTGGCCATACTGCCTATCCTGTTTCAATATAGTCGCTTATACTAGTTTGATTTTTACTTCAAAATATCTCACTTGGTTTCACAGAAGATAGAATTTTTTTCTATTTTATACTTCTTTTGTGTTTGCTTCAGAAATAGTTTGGGGTGAGAAGCACATCTACCAAATACTTTAACAATTGATATTCTCCTTCCAGTTTTTAATTATCCCTATAACAGTTCATAGTATTTGAACTTTTGTACTTCAAGTAAATTGTGATGAATCTTGGGGTATAAATTTTTAGCAGATTATGTGGTTGTTTCTTTGAGGACAGGCTTCTATAATGAAGTTACTGGCTAAGGGATATAAACATTTTTAAGACTCCTGATTTTTATTTACATTTTTCTATTTATAAATGTTCTTTACATTTCTTCCAATGATGCATCAGAATGCCCTTTCTCTATAACTTCCCTCCTCCAACTGATCAGTTACATCTTTTTAAAATATGCTTTTATTGATTTTTAGAGATAGAGAAAGAGAGAGGAATTGAGAGAGAGAGAAACATCAATGAGAGAGAAACATTGATTGGCTGCCTCCTGCCAGCCCCCGGCTGGGGATCAAGCCTGGAACCTGGGCATGTGCCCTGACTGGGAATGGAACCAGTGACCTCTTGGTTCGACGCTCAACCACTTAGCCACATCAGCCAGGCCCCAGTTGCATTGTTTTAACAAAAGCTCTGATCATAATTCATTTGTTATATTATATCATTTATTCATTTATTTATTTACTTATTTAAGAATGAAACTTTTTTTCTTTTGTGTGCTTGAATGATCTGTCAATATTCTTCACTCAGTTATCTATTGGAGTAATTATATTCTTATCAGTTTGTATGTGTTTTTTAAATAAGAAGAGTGATAACTTTGCTATATTTGTTATAGTGCCATTTTCTTTAAACTTTATGGTATATTTTGCTTCAGGATTTTAAAATTTTTGATGATCTATCCTTTGATTTTTATATTAGGACTCCCTTTCTTATTCGGAGATGAAATAATTTTACCAGGTCAAAAATATATTCTATTTTTTTATACCTCATGGATTTTAAACTCTATATATCTATTAATGTTAAGAATGTAAGCTTATTATTAAAGGTATCTTTGTTATGGCTTTATTTTTCTACACAATTCGTTAGTGGGATATATCATAATTTACTTGACTTCACTATTGGCTGTGTAGCTCGCCCCCAGGATTTTACTATTTTAGAGTACACTGCAATGAACAAAAACCCCTTCCAAGCATTTCCTTCACAGTTCGCATTATTTAATTCCCATGAAAGTATGATCAATATGGCCAAAGTTAAGAATATTGTTAACTCTCCAAATATAGACGGCTTTCAATGTGGGTCCTCTGGCTTTTAATTTGATAAGTGGTGTTGTTTGGAGAATCCCAACGAGGGGAATTCTCTGAGGGGACCAGGTATCTAGCCCCGCTTGTGAACTAGTAATCCCAACCCATTACATTTCCTTGACAGTTTCTAGAACGTAAAGGCCAGGCTCATTTGGCAATCACTTATTTTCTCCCCACCTCTGGAAGAACACAATGAAGTCGAGGGATGTTCAACACCCGCTCCCAAGTGGACAGAGCCAGAAATCGGTCCAGCCGGTGGAGAAGCAGCTGTTCTGGTATGCAGCCCAATGGTCCTTTCTCATCTCTCTGTCTCTTCGGGAACACAAGCACACTGACCAAGAGTTCGAAGTGGAAGATGATTTTAAAGTGAAAAGAGAGCCAAATGCCCATCATCACTCCGGAGAAATAGCAGAAGCCGCCTCCTCACTGTCCCCCCAAAGTGCTCTGATATTCAAGAAATCTTTGAGTGGTTGCTTCTGAAAATTTTGTGAGGCAAAAACCTGAGAATTTGGCCTGTCTTTAATCAAATATTTATGATGCCCTCATTAGTCTCCAGTCCCAGGGACTGTGAGCTCTCATTTGAATTTCCAGCGTCAGGGAGTTCTGAAAGGAAGTGTCCTATGATATGCGCTGTTTATACAGATCAAATATGCATGTGTTGGTTTTGCAGGGGTGTCAGTGCTGCTGTTATTTAAGGGGACAGTGATAATGAGGTGCAGCAGGAGCTCCCGCTGGGGATTTCAGGGAACATCTGGGCTGTGGTGGGCTCACGGGGTCCACTTCATGGCAGGCAAGGCTTTCATGGGGCCACAGGGACATGAGGGGGCGTCCCTGTCACCGCATTGCTTGCCGGGCTTGACTGGTGTGTGATAATGAGGTGACGAGGCAGAGAAAGCCACAGAGAACAAGGGGGTTTTGTGAACTGACGGTTCAAGGGTTCAAGTCTAGCTGGAGACTGTGTGATGGAGGAGTGACTGGAGGTGAGCAAGAAAGGGAGGCGGAGGCTGGGATCTGAGTGGCCTTGCAGGCTCTGCCCTGGAATGCAGACATCATCCCTCCCGGGGCCAGTGGGAAGGTGTTCGTGGGTTTTAAGCTAGTGAGTGATGTCGCCTGGTTTGCTTCTAAGATGTTTCTGGCTGCATTGTTGAACACGGATGGGAAGGGCCAAGGCTGAGACAAGAGGGCATGTTCGGAGGCTGTTTCAAATCCTGGAGACAAATGATGGAGATGCTGAGAAGCATGTTGGCCATGAAGGGGTGAAGAGATGGATGGCTATTTTGGGTTCCAGAATCCACATGATCGAGCTGTCATTTGTTTGTGTGGAGTGAGGAAGAGGGAAGCCTCGGGGACGACCCAGGAGCTGTAGCTCAGGTGGCTGTGTCCTGGGGGAACCTACTAAAGAATCACACAAGGTTGTTTGAAAGGGAAAATGATGAGTTTGTCTTCGAGGATCTGGGTTTGAGTTGACGGCCGCAGTTCCAGCAGAGGTTCTGAGGAGGCAGTTGAATGTAGTGGTCTGGGCCTCAGAACTAGAAGTAGCGGCATCCTCAGGTGAGTGTGGGCTGTGAGGTGGCTATTGAGGGCATTGTTATCTTAGGGTTTCTATTTTCTCTCTGAGGAATAAATGATCTGCTGGGGTGAGCCTGGGTTCTGGAAGGCACTGAGGTGTGTGGGGGAAGGAGCACTAAGGTGTATCTAGAAAGACTCTGAGCGCCTTCCTTCCTGGAGCCTGCAGGTTAGTTGAGGATACAGGCAGCTAAGCGGACAATGACGCCCAAGAGGAGGAACACCATGGGAAGGGTAGGGGAGGAGCACTGTGGAGGGTGGCCAACCCCAACTCGGGACAGACTGCAGGGAACAGGGGGAATTCTAAAAGAAACCCTTGATATTTCATTTGGGATATGCAGGATAAGAAGGGTCTATCCAGGCAGAGGAGGTGTGGTCAGAGGAAGTGAAGGGCGTGCATGCACAGGGGTGCAGAATGGAGAGAGTGTTGAGCCTATTTGCCTCAGAAACTGTCTGTGCTGCACCTGACTCAGCATCCAGGATTGAGGAGGTGCTCAATATCTCTCAGGAAGGAAGGAGGGAAGAGAGGAGAGAGGAAAGGAAGAGAGAGAGAGAGAAAGAGAGAGAGAGAGAGAGAGAGAGAGAGAGAGAGAGACAGAGACAGAGGACAGAGGAAGGAAAGAAGGGATAAAGGAAGAAAGGAGGAAGGAGGAAGAGAGGGAGGAGGGAGGCAGGGAGAGAGGGAGGAAGGAAGGAGGGAGGGAGAAAGGGAGAGAGGGAAAGAGGAAGGAGAGAGGAAGGAGGAAGGGAGGAAGGAAGAAAGGAGGAAGATAAACTACAGGCCTATCAAGATGAGTGGCAGTAGGATGGAGAACTGTGAGGGCAAGTTCCTGCAGAGCCTGGGAAGTCAAGGCCAGGCATTGGGACTTTACAGGAGGTCAAGGGGGCTGCTTGGTGGGTTGAATCCAGAAGGAGCGTGGTTCCCTTTGCAGTGTTTGCTAAGCTGCTTCTACAGGGGGGCTGGAGCTCCTTAGACAACATCACGAAGAGGCGAATGTTTGGATTTTGTTGACCCATGTTTCCAGGTTTTTGTTTAATGCAAGTTCAGCGAAAACAGGCTTCTGTGAAAGTCAAGGTCTACAGCAGCTGTCACAAGAGGAGGCTGAAGGGTGCACAGGTGTGTGGTGGGAAGGCCTCCCTCGGGCGCTGCGGCTCCACACCCTGCCTTCCTCAGAACCCACCCCACCCCACTCAGGGAGGGCCTTGGGGGAGAAATACACCAGAAAGGAGGATAGGAAGGGGAACGGAGCTGGGCCCCTCGCCGGGGCCGAGCGGTCAGAGTGCCCTGCCTGACTGGCTGCTGGTTAGGGGTGGGGGCCTTGCTGGGAGGAGGAATGTGCTTTCCAGATTCTTTTTCTCCTCTCTTTTCTGTTCCTCTTCATTTTCTTGTTTTATTAACAGGCAGAGTGAGGGATGCAGGGTGGAGCTAGGGGGGCTTTTCTTTGGGAAATCTTTAGACAGGAAAACATAAGCTTAGGAAATGGACAGCCCTGGTTTTAATCCCAGTTTTGGTTCCTCTTACTAATGCGTGGCACAGAGTGAACTATTTCAAAATCTCTTAGCTTCTTCTTTTGTTCTTCAATTAAAAAAACAAAACCCAACCATTTCTTTGTCAATCACAGCATGCTGTAAGCTGCAATGCCTAGCATTTAGTAAGCATTTAATGAGTATTCAGTCTTGCCCTCACCCATCTCTGGAAGCACTTTTCTAGAAGGAGGATTAAGGGGACAGAACTTTTAGGAAGGGAGCAGTTAAGGGGAACGGCTACACCTTTGAGCCCAGCTTACCTGTGAAGAGGCCTCTGAAGTGAGGGAGGAAGCCCTGTGCAGGAATGCCAGGTATGCGTGTGGACAGAGGAGCCCTTGGGCCAGCCTTTCAGGGCTCTGTGTGTGATGGGGGGTGGGCAGGAGGGTGAGCGGGCGGCCTCTTTTCTTCCAACAGAAGGGAGAAGCCCTGATGGATCACCCCCTGCCACCCCATAGTGTGCTGAGTTGGGTCTTGTCCCATGGCCCCAGGTGGCGTGTCCCAGTTGTACAGAAGGAATGGAAGCTGCTGACAGGGGAGTGCTGAAGGACAGATTTATGACTGATGGAGGGGGGCGGGGCCTGAAACCGGTCCTGTGGAAAAGGGCGGCTATGCCATTGGTTAGGGAGGGTAGGGCCTGTGTCTGCCTGCTGGGCTGCTTGAGATGTGCTATCTCTCTGGTCATCTGCCTTGGGAGGGGTGATTTATATGTGAGTCTTTCTGTTGGTTTCAGGATTAAGATTCCTCGAATTGATTCTGTGTGTCCCTGTGTGTGATCATGAATAATTCATGTGTAAACTGCCTAGTCATACCGGTGGGTGTTATTCTCACCACTAACTCCAGTGGATCTAACTGAAGTCAGGGTTCTCACTAGCGCCTGGACACATGGCAATGGGAATCAACAAAATACAAACAAATGGGGAAATCCAGAGCCCGACGAGGGCCCGCCCATGCAGCTGGGAGACAGCCAGAGGAGATTCCTCCCCAGATATGTGGTGATGGAAAGATACTATAGATCAATGTCAAGAGTACACAGCCGGAAGTTGGTCTTCGGAGAGCCCAGAGGGATAACGACCAGCTCTGGTGGGGAAGTTGGGAAGATTCCACAGCGGAAGAGACATCTGAGTTGGATTTCGAAGGAGGAGTGGAAGGAGGATATTCGGGTCTGAATCCTAAAAGACCTAGTCAAGTTTGCTCCCCGTTGCTGATGTCATTGTTTTTCAGCCTCAGTTCTACCATTTAGTGCCTCCTCTGTAGATCCGAAGCACCCCCAGGGCCCTACAGTCTTTATCACAACACTCATCTCCTTTTCCTTCTCAGGCAGTTGTCATCTGACTCTTTGTGACTTCCGGCTGGGCTCCCACTGGAGATGCCCAATAATGTCAGACAATTTCCCTTTCTGGAAACACTCAGCACTAAGTAACTCTCTGTTTCTGATTTTTTGTGGGCCATTCACACTGAGGCTGTATGTCTCCTCCTCTTGTTCTGCATCGTTGTTGTCCTTTCCCATAAGCCCCTTGTCCTGTTAGCTCACCCTCAGGTGAGGGGAGAAGTCCCCAGACCCTGCTTTGACCAAAGACTACTTATGCATACGGTGTGCCTATTCAGGCTTTCTCCCCCATTTGCCAATTTATAGATAAGATTGTAATTTGAGCTCCTTGATGCCAAATGTTCTTTATGCTAATGATGCAAATGAACACAACAGAAATGGTGACACTACCTGATGTTGATTAAGCATTAGCTGAGGACAGCCAATATACTGAGCCTTGGTGTTATTAGTTAGTATCTCCATTTTACAGCTAAATAAGCTGAGCTGGAGCTTTCTAATGGAGGTGGAGGAAGGGGGCAGCAGTGAGGTTGCCACTTAAAGCTGAAGATATTAAAATGAGAGAGATCCTGGCCAGTGCGGCTCAGTGGTTGAGTGTCACCCTAAGAACCAGGAGATCATGGTTCGATTCCCAGTCAGTGCACTTGCCTGGGTTGCAGGCTCAATCCCCAGTGTGGGGAGTGCAGGAGGCAGCTGATGAATGATTATCTCTCATCATTGATGTTTCTACTTCTCTCTCCCTCTCCCTTCCTCTCTGAAATCAATAAAAATATATATATTTTTAAAATAAGAGGGCTCCTAGTTCCCTGCTTTGGCCAGTTCTTATATTTCTGTGTGGGGTCTCTCAATTCAGCAGTGCTAGAGGGGGGCAGGCCAGGAATGCCAGGCTTCAGTCCTATCCTCTGAGTTAGGCACCCAGACTTGATCTGGCCAGGTGTTTGCACGGGGCTCAATGTCAAGGCCATGGTGAGAGATGGTTCAGTGGATGGATTATCTTTCTGAGCCTCTGATTTCTCTTCTGTAAAGTACTCATGTTGATGATGCTGCCATTATAGGGTTGTTGTGAGCACTACATACAAATTAGGCCAAGCCCTTATCACACCATCTGGCTTCAAAATATCAGGCCTCTCCAACATATCTTGACGTTACCATTATTTTTCTGTGTCCAGAATTATTGTAATAAGAAGTGGCAAGAAGTTACATCAAAGAGTGCTAGTTTGATGTCGTTTTTCAGGCCAAACCAACTCAGGTTGATTTAAAAATGTCGGTAGTGTATGTTCATGTTGACTCTAGATTGGGGCTTTGCTGTCGGAGGGTGCAAAATAGCAGGCTTAGGCAATGGCAGAGCCTTTGAAGTCGTGGCTCCCAGGCCCTATTTTCTGATGTTTTCTGGAGCCATTGGTTGTCTTTGCTCACCTCATTTATCTCAGCTCTGCCTCAGCTCTTGCTTAGACATAAGCACTTTGCTCATTCTGGGCATATTTTCAAAGATCATTCATTCATTCATTCATTCACTCATTCGTTCCTTTATTAATTCATCCATTCAATGGACATTGATTGAGGAAGTACTGTGTACCCAGCCTGCGCTAGTGCTGTGGATGTGGAAATTAAAATGGTACAGGTCCCACCACCTCGGTCCACATGACCCCTCAGACCCAATGAGGCCAGCAGGATGGAACAGGCCTTGGGGGGTCAAAGTGCATGGAGGGGCTTCCCTATAAAAGGGAGCGACAGATTTCAGGTGACTTCCAAAACGATGACACCGCCTGTTCCACATAGAAGTGTCCCCTTACACATTTCTTCAAAGCAGATAAAAATGAAAAGCCCAGAGCACTCCAGTCTCTACATCATAGACATCCCAGGGTCAGCCTCATTGGCTTCTCTGCATGAAGGTCTGCCTCTCCCCACATCCCTCTCCCCTGAGTGACCTGGCTTTTCCTCTCTGCCCCGTGTCCATCGGCACTTTCAAGGGCCTTGTGCTTGCTAGAGAACTCTGGTGTGAAAGCTCTTTCAGAGGGTAGATATTTTTAAAGATCATCAGGATCCTGCCAGCCGCTCTCATTACGGAGTGCTTCTAGGCTTTTCACGGGAACAAAGTTGGGTGCAAATCCCTCTCCGGCATGCAGCCTGCCCTGACAGAGAGCGTGCGATTATTCCTCCAGGAGGTTAACTTCCCGCGGCGTCTTCAAGTTCATTCATTACTTTCCCCAGGACTTGTGTTTATTTCCAGCACCTGTGAAAAACCACACTGATATTTCAATACCCGCTCTCGTTGACTGCCTGTTGTGTGTAAACACTTGCAGGCCTTGAAGGCAATTTTTAAAATAAAATAGAAAGTTACTTATAAGTTGTACCTCAAAAGTGAGTTTATATTAGAACTTTTAGCATCTGACTTAAAATTTTTCTTTTTTTAACCTTCATCCCAATCCAGAGTCTGGATTTATAGTTCAGAGATGTCATTTTGAATTTACAAAAAAAAAAAAAATAAGAGGTTGGATTCTACAGATTTGAAGGAAATGCGCCCCCATAGAGTTCCCACCCAGGGGAGGCCCAGCTTTGTTTCCTGAGCATCTGCTGGGCGTCTCTACGTGGAAGTTCCATGGAGCAGGCAAACTCAGCATGGACGAAGGAAATCATTTTCTTCCCCTCCAATCCTATTTCTCCTCCCGTGGGGCCCCGGTCCTCTCCTCTCCTGTGTCCGGGGGCAGATGTCCTGATTCATGCGCAAGCTCTCTCCTCTTTTACCATAGAGATTCTTCACTACCATGCCCTGTCGTTTTTTCTCCTGTGTCTTGGAGGCTACTGTTTTCAACATGCAGATGTCCTGTCTCATTCATGGATGTAGGGTGGGGCCCGGCCATGGGTGTTTCCAGCACGTGTCCAAGGTGTTCCTGATGCCCCAGAGTGTGAGGTCTCTCTCGTCTCCCTCTCAGGAACTTGGTCTAAGCACTCCTAGTGTTAGTTCTATTTTCCTAGTGATCCACCTGGTCTCCTTGATCCCCACCCAGACTTCTCCAGGACATCTTTGCACTCTTTCCAAGATCTGACCACCTTGTTACTCTGCTGTTATAAACGTCAGTAGGACCCCGGCTGTGGATAACACCCAGACGAGTACGTGTGGCATCCTGGGAGCTCTCACAGCCCCTTCTAGTGTTCTCGCCTATCACTTTCTTTCACACGCCCTCTCTTTCTCGCGATAACATTCCTGCGCTTCCAGGAAGATAAACCTGAGGCTGAGTTGCATGGATGGAAGCAGACTCTCTAAAGCAGGGAGATGGCTGTCCTGCTGGCCAGTAAACGCCAAGATCTCTGCCTTCAGGTGGGTTTGTTCAAAGAGACAGAACCAATTGCAGTTCCCTGGAGAGTCATGAAGACAGCAATCGGACCTGTAGGAAAGTTGGCACTGTCACCAGGGAAGGCTGACAGAGAAGGAAGTCTTCCATTATTAGGAGCAGAACTAGGGTCAGTGGGTGGGAACCAAGGGACACTGTTGTCAGCTTGATACACAGCGGTGTAGCTGGGATTCTCCAGTGATGAAATGGACTTCATCTGGGGGTGATGAGCTCCCTGCCATTGGAGATATGCAAGTAGAGACTAAATGGCCTCTTGGCTAGGACACTGAAGGAATGGAAAGTACTTAAACAATGGCTGGTGCATTGAAGTGTGTGGTTGTCATCGTTGTCATCATTGAATATCATCATTATCATCACCGCCATCACCACCACCACCACCATCACCATCATCATCACCATCATCCTACCACCATCACCATCACCATCACCATCACCACCACCACCACCACCACCACCATCACCATCATCATCACCATCACCACCATCACCATCATTGCCATCATCATCACCACCATCACCATCACCATAATCACCACCACCACCATCATTGCCATCATCATCATCACCACCACCATCATCATCATCATCACCATCATCACCATCACCATCACCATCATAATCACCATCATCACCATCACCACCATCACCATCATTGCCATCATCATCACCACCATCACCATCACCATAATCACCACCACCACCATCATTGCCATCATCATCATCACCACCACCATCATCATCATCATCACCATCATCACCATCACCATCACCATCATAATCACCATCATCACCATCACCACCATCACCATCATCACCATCATCATCACCATCATCAACATCATCATCACCATCATCACCATCACCACCATCATCTTACTTCAAGTGTTGGAGGAGTGTTAGGGACCTTGTGATATTTAGTTGTCCTGTGACGCTGGAGTTTTGCCTGTGCATTGCCACAACGGATCCAGCTGCTTATGGTCATGGTTTTAGAGCCCATGGGAATGTCTTAAAAGCAGCTGCAGGCTCTGTATGCAGTGCTCCACCCAGGGACAGCGCTCTCTATTCAGACTAATTTTTTTTTTCAAGACTGGAAATAGCTTTTCCATAATCTCCCCATGGTATTTCCTTCCAAAGACTCACCCCTGCCCTGCATTATCTTTGTGGTTCCGGAGACATTTGTGCTCAACCTTTGCAACAGCAGGCACCCAATTCTGCTCTGAAGCCCAGTAATGAGAACAATTCACACAGAGGCTGTGCTGGGCACGGTGGCCGGGATGGACCGGGGCTCCCCACACTGCCTCCAAAGGTGGATGCCACATACAAATTACAAATAAATTCTTAATAATAAATTCAGATGCATTGAGATACACAAAGGTCTTTTATTTTCTTCTAACTTGAAATCTTCGCATCCCACCATTGAGCAACAAGTTTTACTAAAGGTGCAACTGGCTTATTAGAGAGCTGTCCAACTGCATCTTACTAAATATTGTTGCAAATAATTCTGGCTTCTAATATTCTTCCCAAACTATACCATGATTATTAAGAAACTGGATGGCAAATCAGTGAACTTTGCCCATTTATTTCCCATTTTCTTCCTTTATGATTCTGGAACTAAAAAAGCTCTGGGTTATTGTTTAAGCATAGTCTTAAAATTATTGCCATAGGGATGATCTTCTTGAAATACTTGATGAATAGAAATACATGCATACATCTACATATATATACATACATACATACATACATATAAACACACTCACACATATATTTTACATTTTGAAAATGGTAAAATAAGCCACACATATAGAATTCTATGTATCATCTCTCTCTCTCTTTTCCTATCTATCTAACTGAAAAACATACAGGTATATAAATATAGGGTGTCCCAAAAATGTATACACTCACTTTGAATCATTATAAAGGCAGTGTTTATCAAAATACATTTCATTTCCAAAATTGAGATATCAGCTGTTAAAGTGTGTATACTTTTTTGGGGGACACCCTGTATCTAAATTGAAGTCATGCTTTTATGCTGCATAGCTCCGTTTTCCTCCCTCCTTTGCCAAAGTTAACAATTTCCAGGCGTTTCTGTGAGTTATTTTGGTCCCTGCAATGAGGTGTCACTGCATGTAAACCTATAGCAACATTATTTTATACAATAAATGCTAAACTGCAGTGTTTTGTGCCATATATTTTTAGTTTACATTAGTGGGAAAACACGGTGATTGTGTTTGTTTCTGACCTTGCTTTTTATTCTCAGCAGGATGTCTGAAAGCTCCATGTACATACACTTCATCTTTCACATGCTTTGTAACATCCCAGTCTATGAATTTACTGCATGTTATTCTTCTGTTATTTTTAAGTTTTAGCTCTTACACACTGTGCCAGAATGCGCATCCTCGAGTGTGTCTTTTGTGACCACGTGGGGAGAGTTTCGTGGGCAGGTTGTGGAATGCAGGCATTTGGGACTTGAAAGGGAAGTATCAGTTTTTGCTTTTCCTGACCTTTGCTCCAGGAGCATCAGCAGTGCTGAGGCTCAGACACCCTGGGGGTCGGTTTCAGGTCACATTGCCTGAAGGAACCTCAGAATATCGTTGCTGAGCATCAGCACTTCTAAATTATGGTGATTATTACTGGATTTTTATTTTAACGAGTTAAGCAAAAACATAGGTTACAAATTCTCAACATTTTGTTTTCTAAACGTTTATAGATGTTTTCAATATAATTGGTTTCCTTTGCAATCCTTGTATGTATTTATTATCCTATATAATAAAAGGCCAGCCACCATAAGCATAAACACCGGAACGACCAGAGCCCAGAACCACCACGGGCCCCCGCGGGGCTGGCCCCACCCCCAAGCAAGCAGTTAGGGGTGATCAGGCAGGCAGACCAGCAGTTAGGGATGATGAGGTAGGCAGGTGAGCAGTTAGGGGTGATCAGGTAGGCAGATGGCCCCTTGCAGGGCTGGCCCCACCCCCCAGCAAAGAAAGAGGGAGGCCTAGGCCAACGGTGGCAACTCTGTGGCAGGTGTGTGGCCGGCCAGCAATCGGCCCGCAGAGGGAGGCTCAGGCCAGCCAAGCCATCACACCCCATGCCTGTTGCCTGCAGAGGGAGGCCACCGGTGGCAGGGGAGGGGGGGAAGGCAGCTCTGCACAGATGGCAAGCAGTGGCAGCAGCGGGGGTGGGGCCAGCTGCCTGCAGCCAGGTGAAGGAAAGCCCCAATAGGCCCTGATATCAGGCCAGGCCTAGGGACCCTACCCGAGGGGTCCCGGATTGTGAGAGGGTGCAGGCCGGGCTGAGGGACACCCCCAGAGTGCACAAATTTTCGTGCACCGGGCCTCTAGTAGATAACATATGATATGATAGAATATTACATAATATATAATGTGATATGATGTGATATGATATAATATAATAAATATAATATAATTAATTTAATATAATATAAATCATTAGACTGTCAACAAAAACAATTGAATAAGACCTTATCTAGGGTGTGTGCTCTAACAATGTAATCTTGAGGGCACATGGTGTTTCTGATTTCAGCATTAGTAGAGATTGACAAGTGTTCTAATAAAAGATGTCACCATGCATTGGATACACCCACTAGCAATATCTGGGAATTCCCATGCCCACATGTGGTTTTTGAGTATTTTTTTTCATGTTTGCCAATCTGAGGATTAAGAAAGAATATCTCATTGTTTTATTTAGCATTTCCCTCATTCTTAATGTGATCGAGCTCTCTTTTCAGATGTTCATTGGTCATTTCAACTCCCCCTCTGTGAATTGGGCAATCCTTTCACTTATAAGATGCTCCTAAGTGAATCATGGAAAGCATGAAATTTTGGAAAATAATTTCCTGAGAAATGACACTCATAAATTACCTTGAAACCCACAATTTTGACCAATGATCTTCAAAGTAGGGTGTCTGCTCATAGGGGTTTCCAAAATTATTTGTTGAGGTGCGAGAAAACATATTAAAATTTCTATTTTTAGCTAAAAATGTATAACAGAACATTAAATTAAACTTCAGTAAAACTATATACTTTTTTGCTAAGACTTATACATGTGTAATTTATAACATGACTAAAGAATACATAGGCTCTTATTGGGAAGACATGCTTATTATTTCCAAAAAATGGTTTGATACCACTTTTTAAGAAAATGGCCACAATGATAAATATAATTGCACTTAATGATCACCTACTATGTGCCAGTTGCTTTATAAGCTTTAATAATTTAATCCTCATGAAAACCCTGCAAAGTAGGAACAATTATTTTTAGTTTATGAGGAACTTGAGAATAAAAGATTTTATGTAATGGGTTTGATGTTTCTTTTAGTCAATTGTGGAATGCAGAATTCCATTTACAGTTATTATTTTCTGAGTCCATAGTACAGTGTCTTTTTATCAGCCCCTGAGCTCCCTCTGCTCAGTATCAGCTTCATGAGGACAGAGCCATTTTCTCTCTATTCCAATGCCTCCTGTGTCTCTAACTAACATGTTGTACAACAGCAGTCTATGTTTACTTAGTGAATAATTGAGGGAAAGAGAGTGGGGAGTGGAAGAAGGAGAGAGAGGCCACGTGGAATTAACTCACCTGCCAGTGTAGGAAATTGGCAGGACAGCCAATAAGGTGGTGCTCCAGGGCATGTACATGTTGTGGGGGAAGCGTGGTGAGGGGTCATGGACATGGGCCAGTTATCTTGGCGTGGGCTGGAGGAGGGAGGAACTTTCAACTGGGCAGGATGGGAGGTCCGGTCCCATCATGAACGCTAATATTTATTAAATGCTTTTGTACAACAAGAGAGGGGGTGGGCTAAGAGGTGAGGTGCTGGGGCTGACCGCAGTCTGAGGTCACGGGCTCAGGATCTTTCACCGGGAGCTGTAGGCCATTAAGGAGCAACCACCTGCAGGGGCCTCATTTTCACTGTGGCTCTAGAATATCTTTGGTCTTCTTTTCTTTTTAAATTAAATTAATTGGGGGAGATTGGTTAATCACATTATGTCATTTTCAAGTGTATATTGCACTTGTTTACCTTTCCCAGCTGGGGTCCCCGTGACACTCTGGGGGAACGCAGGAGGAATGGTTCTGCTAGACCCCCCTTTCTGTCTGGGAATCTGAGTCTGTATGAAACTGGGCAGGGAGCCATTCTCTAAGTGGGCAGGTGGGGGGAATATTAAGGTTCTTAGCCAGCAGGTGTCAGGATATCTGTCATCTTCTGTGTGGTTTGGCATGAGGGGACACGATCTACCATCATCTCAGGCTTGAACCCCTTTCGGCACAGAGAGCATTGGAGGCATCCCTCTCCTTGTAGCAGCAAGCTGAGGCGAGGGACAGGGCAAAGAGTATTGACAAGATAGGCAGGAGCCATCCCTTGGTTGACAGTCAACCTACAGTGGGACCTTCATAGACTATAATGGAGAGAGGACCCTCCAGAGACAACACCTGTTGAAAACAGGCCACATTCAACATTGGTGGTTCCAGATGTTTTACAGGACAAAGGGAGGACCCGACTGAAGGGTAAGAGCATGTCAATGACTCCCAGGAGAGGTGCCACAGGGCTTGCACCATGCATACTGATGACAGACCTGGAGCACCAAGAGCGGGAGGAAGTCCTTTGCAGTCCACGGTCCACCTCTTGGTTGGGTGGATATTGGGTGACCAGCACCGAGGAGACCCTCTGGACTGTGAGTTCACTTACGTGTAAGCAGTCCTGTTGCTGTGTTCCTGAAGTCCCAGGCCAATGTCCCCTGCAGGGTGTTTTGATGGGTATATTTAGGCCCAACCTAAACATGGCACCATGCATTTCATGCCTGGATTCAACAGAAGAGGGGTTGGGTGTGTTGAATGAACCGTGGGTTACTTTTGATGAAAGGAGAGGTGTGGAAGCTCACAATGACTCTCTTTGGCCCTGGGCATTATTTTGGTCTCCAGGCTGAAATGCATATTTGCGTTTTAGGTAGGAAATACCTCTGGGGATTCTGATATCATCTCAATGGTATCAAATTGACACTCAAGGTTTGAGAGGCAGGAGTTTCATTATAAAAAGCAACAACAATAAGGACTTATTCAATTGTTTTTGTCATGGAATTTGTTGACAGTCTAATGATATATTATAATACACTAGAGGCCCGGTGCACGAAATTCGTGCACTGGGGATGGGTGGGGGGTCCCTTAGCCCAGCATATGCCCTCTTGCAGTCCGGGACCCCTCCCTTGTTACTGCCCACCTGCTTGCTGCTTCCTACCGCTTGGCTTGCTGCTCCTTAGTGCTGCCACGAAGGCCTTGGGTCTGCTGGGTGCCGGGCCTGCGGGTTTGTGTCTCTGAT
>NW_005369964.1:3677966-3690004 GCF_000412655.1 Myotis brandtii
CAGTGCCTGGCTGCCAGCCGCCATCTTGGCTGACAGTTAATTTGCATATACTCACTGATTAGCCAATGAAAAGGGTAGCGGTCGTACGCTAATTACCATGTTTCTCTTTTATTAGTGTAGATTATATTACATTATATTGTATTGTATTGTATCACATTATGCCATATAATATCATATTATATGACATCACATTATATTACCTTATATCATACTAGAGGCCCGGTGCATGAAATTCATGTGTGGGTATAGTCCCTTGGCCTGGCCTGCAATCAGGGCCACCTTTCCCATCTGCCTGCAGCTGGACACGCCTCCGCCACCACTCCCCCTGCCCCTGCAGGTTCCCTGTTTGCCATTGGGTGATCAGAGCCTGCTGGCTGGGGAAAGGGACGAAGAGGTGGTCAGTGCGCCTCATAGTGACTGGTCGAGTGGTTGTTCTGGTCATTCCACTGTTAGGGTCAATTTGCATATTACCCTTTTATTATATAGGATTATACACATTATATCATAATATAATATATTATATCATAACATAATATATAACATTACCCTTTTATTATATAGGATTATACACTTTATATCACATTATATACATTACTAGAGGCCTGATGCACAAAATTCGTGCAAGAGTAGGCCTTCCTTCCCCCGGCTGCCGGCACTGGCTTCCCTCCGGCTGCTGGCACCTGGGACCAGGGCTTCCCTTGCAGAGGGAGGCCTGGCCCACCTACTGCAGACTGCTGGTTGGTGGCCTGGGCCTCCCTCTGTGGGGCAATCATGGGGCGATGGCTGGGCCCTGACTAATCACATCGCACCCGCCTTGGCTGGCCTGGCCCCAGTAGGTGTCATAGCGTGCTCCCAGATGATCATCTGGATGGTCATCCTGCTGTTTGGCTGTTCGGTCAATTTGCATATTATGCTTTTATTATATAGGATATTACAATATATCATACTAGAGGCCTGGTGCACGGTGCACAAAATTCGTGCACGGGGGGAGGAATCCCTCAGCCCGACCTGCACCCTCTACAATCTGATACCCCTTGGGGGATGTCCGACTGATGGCAGTCGGACATCGCCCTTGCAATCCAGACTGCTGGCTCCTAACTGCTCATCTACCTGCCTGCCTGACCACTCCTAATCCCTCTGCCTGCTGGCCTGATTACCCCTTACGGCCCTCCCCTGCGGGCCTGATTGTCCCTAACCACCTCTGCCTCGGTCTCCACCACCGTGGCTTTGTCTGGAAGGAGGACCGGACGACTGGAAGATCTCTGGTTGACCTGGTCTAATTAGCATATTACCCTTTTATTAATATAGATTATATCATGTTATGTCATATTATATCATATCATGTTATATAATCTATAATAAATACATAGAAGGATTGCAAAGGAAACCAAATCTTTGATAATAGTGGATGCAACTGTAAGGACAAAGCCTGGAACCAGATGACCTTGACTTTGTGTGATCTTAAAAAAGTCACCTGAGTCTGATTTCTTGTCAAAATAAAATCTGAGTGCTTTTGTTTTTTGTTCCCTTTAAGATCAGGGACAATGAATGAGGAGCTCGTTGAGTTCTAGTTTTTGTTGGTAGAAGGCTAAAGACAACAGAAAATTTGCCAACAGAAATTGGCTTTTGATCATTAAAAAGGTTTTGCAAGGTGGGGCTGTTCTCAGTGGAAGCGTTTGGTTAAATAAATAATGCTGACGTCTTAGTGTAGCAGGAATGCTGTTTATTTTCCCATCATTCCACACTTTGGCTTGATTTCCCCTCATTGGGTGCTAATTGGGCTGTGTTTGAAAAATTCGTGATGACTTATTACCCTGTATACTTGGTCTAAGAGACACTTGAGGGACTTCAGAGAAAAAAGAGCTGTGAGCAGGTCTGATTTTTAAAAAATGTTCATAAAACAGGAAACAAAGGAACCCGGCTCCATCCTAGAAAGGGACTCGAAATTGGGCTCTTGTTAGGATGTCTGGTGACAACAACTAGTTTTCCCCGTTCTTTCCAGCTTTTATTATTCTTTTCTTTCTTCCCTTCTTCTTTGTCCTTAAAAAAAAATGTACCTGAAGACTCGGAAGCAGCTGCTGTTGACTGTTATGAGGAATATGCTAACATTCTCCATCTCGGAGCACCATTTAGCATTTTAACAAATGTTCACTTAGCTTTAAAAATGCGGTTTGGTTGAAAAGGGCTACGTGTGTTTCATGATTTGATAGCAGCCAGTGCGAGCGAGACAGCAGTTCGGAGACGGAGTGATTTGTTTCTCCGTGTGGTGTGTTTATTATCGCTTCTCATTACATTATATTTGGAGATAAAGCATCGCCTGCCGAGGCCAGCGGCAGGGCCTCTGCTCATCGCTCACGGGTGCCCTCGGAGCCGCCGTGTTATCTGCAGCTCTGCCGGTCCTATCTCGCTGGGGGAGGGCGGATGGGGACATCTCTGGAATAAGGACGCCAGGAGGACCCCCTGCTCTAGAACACGTGACAGGCTGGGGCTGGGCTCCTCACAACTAAGAACACATTTGAAGACATTCACAGACGAAAGGTTTGATGACCTTACAGGGACAAAGAGTATTGTTGGGGCCTTGTACACATTCGTGCTCATTATTTGAGAAATATTCCAAGCTTCTGTCTTTGCCATTTGCTGGGCAGGGTGCAGAGGACAGAGAAACCAACAAGATATGGTCCGTGTCCTCAACGGACCAGACTCTCCTCATCCAGAGAGACGAGGTAAAAAGGCAGTCAGGTAAACTGGTTGGCCCCTCGGGCAGAAGTGGGAGAAGAGGGGGCTGTGGGGCCTCAGAAGAGGTGTCTGACCCAGGGACAGGGGCAACTCATTCATTCATTCAGTGTTGATCTGCCACCTAAAATGTACCCAGGTGCTAGGGAATCTACGGCGTGTGTGTGTGTGTGTGTGTGTGTGTGTGTGTGTGTGTGTGTGTGTGTGTGTGTGGTGTGTGTGTGTGTCTGAAACCAAAAGCATTTCTGGAGCAGTGAGGTCTCAGCAGATAGCCAACCAAGGGCTGTTTAACTAACAGGAGATGGAGATGAAGAAGTCTCGCCCCGGCTGGCGTGGCTCAGCTGTTGAGCGTTGACCTATGAACCAGAAGGTCACGGTTTGATTCCCAGTCAGGGCACATGCCCAGGTTTCAGGCTCGATCCCTCATGTGGGGCATGCAGGAGGCAGGGGATCAATGATTCTTTCTCATCATTGATGTTTCTCTCTTTCCCTTTCCCTTCCAAGAAGAAGAAGAAGAAGAAGAAGAAGAAGAAGAAGAAGAAGAAGAAGAAGAAGAAGAAGAAGAAGAAGAAGAAGAAGAAGAAGAAGAAGAAGAAGAAGAAGAAGAAGAAGAAGAAGAAGAAGAAGAAGAAGAAGAAGAAGAAGAAGAAGAAGAAGAAGAAGAAGAAGAAGAAGAAGAAGAAGGTCTCTACCCAAGCTGTGCACAGAGGGAGGACAGAGGACTCAGTGCGGTGTGGAGAGTCTGAGACTCAGTGGCTGAAAACAGTGAACAGGACAGCGGAGGGGTAGAGGCCAGCGTGGCCCGCTCAGGAGGGTGTGGACTGAGGTCTGGGAGACGGTCTTGTGATGGGAGAGCCACTGGATGGGGCTCTGAGGGCAGGGGTGTGGTTAGATCAGATCCCCGGTCCCGGAGTTGGAATCAGCAAGTGCTTTGCTTTGTGTGAGCTAAACGTCTTCACCCCACCTCACTCACCCCAGGCTTGAGTTTTCCTTCTGACATCTCCTTTTTGGTAATTGCAAACAGTGGACAAGGGACAGGGCTCCTCTGGGGGGCAGAAGAGAACGGGATGGAGCTGGTGGTTGGTGATAGGTAGGCGTGTCCTTGACCTGGACAGCATCCACTCCAACTCCATCCAGAAAGAGGGCCTGATGACTTGCCTTAGCACATCTGGGGGGCATGGGGACTGAGGGTCAGGGGATGGGGAGGGGGCATCGGAGGTGCTTGGCCAGGTCCTTGCCTCCCTCTCACCCTCCAGCCTAAGACCCCGGGCTTCTTCGGCTCCAGTAGCCTGCTCTGCTCTGCGCCTTCTGCCTCGCCTGCCTCATGGCTCAGACTTGCGCTGGAAGTCAGCATCCACCATATAAGCAAAGGGACAAGTGGGGAGTAAACGGGGAACAAGGAAGAGAAAAATTAAAGCACCCCCCCCCCAAATCAGAAAAAGAAATAGTGGGGCAGATGGTGCCTGTCAGGTGCGACTGGCGTTGCTGTGAGTGTTGGTTAGCAGATCCCGGAGGACAGAGAGCAATGGGCCCCATGACTTCTTTGGGCTGCTTGGAAGTGATCTATTTATGGCAACTTATAAAGTGCATTTATGTTTGCATGAGACTTTGTCGTAGTCAGAGGTGGGCTTGCAAAGCCCGTTTTATTTTATTTTTTAATTTATTATGGTTATTTTTAAAATATATCTTATTAATTTCAGAGAGGAAGGGAGAGGGAGAGAGAGTGACACTGTTGTAGTCAGAGGTGGGCTTGCAAAGCCCATTTTATTTTATTTTTTAAATTTATTATGGTTATTTTTTAAATATATCTTATTGATTTCAGAGAGGAAGGGAGAGGGAGAGAGAGATAGAAACATCAATGATGAAAGAGAATCATGGATCAGCTGCCTCCTGGCCGGGGGGCGGGGTGGGGGTAGGGGGGCAAAGCCAATTTTAACGTGAAGACACCGGGGCTCAGGTGCTGAGTGATGAGGCCAGTGCCTTGTGCTGGAAGTGGCAGAGGTGGCCCGGGACAGTCAGAGGGCACAGTATGACTCAAGAATGAGTTCTATGTGCTGACAAGAGTGAGATTCCTGAAGAGCTGAATCATGCAGATTTGGAGGATGGGAATCTTCCAGAAGGAAAAGGACCTGAAAATGGCTGTTGGGACTTTGCCACCCAAGGACCTGGGGCAAGACGTGCCCATCGCCTATCTCCTCAGTTGTGAAATAAGTCACCAGGTGACTCTTGAGATCAGTGGAATTTCCACGCTGGAGGTCGCTTGCTCTTCTTCTTTGGTTTTGCACATGTCCCGAGGTGCAGGGAGCTGGAGGGCTTCCGGGAAGAGGAGGCAAATAGCTATGGAAAAAGGCTTTCTCCTCCTCCTGCTCATACCCACAGCCAAGCTTGATTCAACAAGATGTTTAAATTCTATTTTCACTATCTGCAAATAATGTTCTGCTCCCAAGGGTGACTCTGGTGAAAAGCCACTGATGTTTGGTTGCAACCGAAGACAGGTGAAAGTCAAGTTTGTGCATATTTGCCTATTAAAACAAGACCCTTAAATCTCCCAGCTGGAGGGTGGGGGAGTGAGGTCTGAAAAGGCACACGCACAGACTTTGCCGTGCAGCTGAGGTTTCCGTCGCTCTGGTTCTTATTTATGGATTTCTGCAGTTGACTTTGGACGGGGGATTAGTTTTCCCTGCTGACGGCAGCTGATTGATTCAATGTGCCTGCTCACTTTCAGATACGGCCAGGCAAGCCGCAGCACAAGTTTGTGTCCGTATGTAAAATTGAGAACACAAAATAGGTTTTGTATTTGAATCCTAGGTCTTGAATATTTGAAATTTTGAACTTGACTATTTCATCGAGACACTGCCTTTCACAAGTAATTTATTTGGGGACTGCAGGCTTCTGCCTGGGCCGCGTAGATTTGGAGACTCACCTCTGAATATCAATATCATTGGGGCTATGCCCATGGTGAGATTCCATACAAATGAATCCATGCCAGATACTTGAATAGCCAGGAAGGGGTACAGGGAATGCTTTTTCCCACATCTCTATCAGGATGTTGGCTTTCCATACGATGACTTCAATAGAATCTCAGATAAGGAAAACAGCAACCATTAATATAGAAATCAACTCTATTCATCACACAAGACACTGGATGCAGGACAACCACCGTTAGGGCCGTGGAGGTTATGCATGCCGCGTGAAAGTAAGATTTTTCTCTTTTCATTCATTTACAAAATAAATATCTCCTTGATTTATTTTTAAGAATAGAAGCTCTTCAGAAATCAGGTTTAGCAAAGACTTAGTCATGCTCAATTCCATTTCTCATCAAAACATCCCAATCTGGAAGACGAAACCCATGAAGTTCTGAAAAAGGAAAGTGGTGAGGCTTGGTGGATTGGCTGAAAGGGAGCTGGGAGCCCCGGTGCTCTGGGACCCTCCCCCTAAGCATCAGTTTGCCCTTCTGGCAGCTTTGAACGCTTCATGATTCTCGGCAGAAAGATGACTTTCACTTCACATGAGACAGAGGGCACCTGGCAGGCGGGAGAGGAGGAAGACCATGAGTGGTGTATGGGTGGAATTGGGTCTCCCAAGAGACGTATGCAAGTTCCAAACCCTGGTTTCTGTGAATGTGACCTCCTGTGGAATTAGGGTTTTGGCAGATGTAATCAAGTTAAGAGGAGGTCAGACTGACTTAGGTTGGGTTCTCAGCCAATATCATGGGCCTCTTTATAAGAAAAGATTAGGACACAGACGAGCACGGAGAGAGGATGGTCACGTGATGATGGTGGCCAACATTGAAGTTCCTGGGGCCACAAACCAAGGAACACCTGGGACCACAGAAGCAGGAAGAGGCCTGCAAGGAGCCGCCCCCAGAGCCTTCTGAGGGAGCCAGGCCCTGTTGACACCTTGATGTGGGATCCCCACCTTCAGAACTGTGAGAAGACATTTCTGGTGTGTAGAGTCGCCCTGTGGAGGGACTTGGTTAGGAAGCCACAGGAAATGAGCACAGATATGAATCATCTGGTGTAGGAACTCTGGGGACAGAACAGTCAGGGCTCAAGTTCTTGGGCCCTCATGAGTGTGTGACCAGACAAGGCACTTAATTTCCTTAAGCCTCTGTGGAGTGAGGATGATTTGGGTTTTTATCATAGGATTGTGGACAGGGAAATAAATGGCCTGTGTCAAGTGTTTAGTACAGGTAAACAACTCTGTGTGTGTGTGTGTGTGTGTGTGTGTGTGTGTGTGTGATGCTGTCACCACACACTGATAATTTTGTTTGCCGATTTTAAGGGCTACAATCCTGATGGAAATGAGCCAAGTGAGCCTGGCTGGTTGGCTCAGTGATGACCCATGAACCAGGAGGTCAAGGTTTGATACCTGGTCTTGGCACATGACTGGTTTGGGTTCAATCCCCAGTAGGGGATGTGCAGGAGGCATCTGATTGATGATTCTCTCTTATCATTTGATGTTTCTATTTCTCTCTTCCTCTCTCTGAAATCAGTAAGAAAATAAAACATACTTAAAAAAAGAAAAGAAAAGAAAATGAGCTGGATGAGACCAACAGGGACTGGACTGAATCAATCAAAAACCCCTCCGTAATATTTAAAGGCAGTACTAACCTCCCAAGTCTGACATCTATGGATCCACCCCGGGAGTCTAGGGTGGAGGAAGGAAGGGATGATTGAAAGTCTGAGAACTTGCTCATAGCCCAATTTCTGTTTCCATGATAGTGTGACTCTGAGCAAGTTACCTGATGTCTCTGAGCCCGGGTGCCCTCTGTCAAACGACTCCAATAATTAGAATCTCACAGGCGTGTGGCTGATACCAATGAGACAGCGGCTGTGAAAGGCTCACTACTTTGTAGCTTCTCAGAAGTTATTGGCGGTTGTTGTAGAAGGTGGTGTATGGCAAGCGTTTCATCTGAGAGCCTCCCCGGGCTTGTCTTTCCCCTCCCCAATGACCTCTGATCACGTGTTTTTCAAGCGTGGAGTTTCCTACATCAACGTCCTCAATCGATGCCTGTTAAACGGAAGTGGATTTGTCCGAGCCCCCCCTGCACCTCACCACTATGGAGTTTTAGGCGTGGGGCTTTCTGGAGCGCAGTCCCCAGGAGTCCTGGTGAGAACAGCTCACCTGGAGGATATAGGGCTCGCCTGGCTGTGAGGCCAGTGCTTGCAGGGAACATGCATCTTTCTGGTGGGAGGTCTCAAGGAGGAGAGTGCTGTCGCAGCTAGAACACCTGGAGATGGGGTGAGATTTCTAACCCTTTTCATGGGCTCACGTCTGGGATTAGCCGGAAGGGAACATGGCGGCGCCATGGCTGGGGCGGAGGGTGGCAGAGTAAACCTTGCGAAGCTCCTGTTGGCTGTGGAAGGCTGCCCGCCCCAACGTTCCCAGCGCAGAGAGCATTTGCTGGCCTCCCCCTGGCCTTCCACCCCGCCTCCTCCCCACCAAGCTGCCCCCTAAGGCCCAGGGTTTGGGGCCATTTAGTCTCTGTAAACAGTGGTGTCGTCATTGGAGCCTCCAAGAGATTATGTTTTTTTGAGCAAAATAACTGAAGCAGAAATCTGGGAAACTTTAATGATGATGGACTCGCGCCGCTCGCATTGTTCAAGACCAGCTCCCCAAGGCAGGGGATCTCGGTGGCCATGGAGCGGGTGTAGGCGGTGGGCGAGACGCCTTTTGTTGGCACCTGGGCTCTCCATGTCTCCACTGGCCACGCCACGCCCCAGGCTCCCGGTGGCAGCAGCCGCCCTGTCTGGCTGTGTTCTGCCGATTGTTTAGAGGAGAATTGAAGGCAGACAATGAGGCAGGATTCTGACACAGGTGGGGCTCACATACTGGCCAGCACCCTACTCACGCCCTGGAATTTTCCAGAATGGCAGTTGACAAATACACATAAGACATATCAGACCTTCCTGCTAGAAGGTGATCTAGGTACCACCCATAAAAGTTCTGTCGAGAAAGGCATCTCTGATGCCAGGACCCAAAAATACATTCGGAGCTGGACACGTATCTCCCCAGAAACTTCCATGATACGACCTGGCGTGGCTGCCGTGAGTCAGCGTGACCCAGACGACTGTGGCAAGCGTTTCATCTGAGAGCTGCCCTGGGCTCGTCTTTCCCCTTCCCAGTGACCTCTGATCCTGTTTTTTTCAAGCGTCATTTTCACAAATTAATTCCATGTGTATCTGAATGTCACCGGCTGTGGCACGTAGATTTAGAAGGGCCCAGATCGACTCTCAGGAAGCCTGGCTCCTGGACGGAGAAAAACTCCACACACTGTTCTAATGCTTTTACCCACCCTGGACCCAGAATCTGCATCCTCCACACAGGGACTCCCTGGAACTGAGCCTTCCTGGCAAGCGGCCTTCTCACGTGGGCCGGTCTTGGTCTCTGTGTTCGTGACCGTGGCCTGGCCCTTGACTGACCACGGATTCACGTTCTCTGGCCTCAGTTCTGTTGGATTCCACTTTCGTCAGCTCTGTCCCGGGGCTATGCCTGGAAACACCTTCCCAGTCACATCCACACCTGTGCCCTCTGCCGGGCTCGGTTGGCCACACCCTACGGCAACGCCGTGGCTCCCAGGGTCTTGATTTCTGAAACGGAGTTCATGACGCCTCACCTGCCACCCCGCTGGCTTCCTGGGAATCACACACACGAGTGACAGTGGTTCGAGGTGTTTCCCTACATGCCCAGCCCCTCTCCCTGGAGCCTCTGTGCTTGAATCTGTGTGCAACTCCCTCTTCACCTCACTCAGTACCTGCTCAGTGGTCACCTCCTCAGAGAAGCACCCGCTGACTTCAGGTCCCCAATGTCCCAAATCACAACTGCCGCCCTAGGGTGCTCCCTAGGGTGCTTCATAGTTTTCTGGAACTGTGGTCACTCCCTGCAGCTATGCTGTTTACTGATCTGTGTCCCTTCATCATCTGTTTCCCTCACCCCTGACTGCTTGCTCATCCCCGTATCCCCGGACCCCAGATTACTGCCCAGATCAGAGAAAATGCTCAATAAACATATGGTGAATGCGTGGTCCAAAGGGTGCGCGTTGTGACCATATGACCCCATGGTCAGTGTGGAAAGTGACAATGCCTGAGGCCAGCTCCTCCTGAGAGCCCCTCGGAGGTGGCCGTGTTGGAGGCTGATGGGCTGTGTCCCTGGCACCCCGCACCCTCACCCTCACCCTCACCTGCGGTTCCTTCATGGTGGGACATGTTGCTGTTTCTGCAGCAGAACATCAGGGGCAGGTCTAGACCCAAGTTCCAGGCCCAAGTTTCAGATCCAAGTTGTCTGAGAAACACCCATCTTTAAACCCTGGAATCCACTCTCCACCATGAGCTGTTCACACGTGTTGGAACCGGGACCAGCTTAGTACAAGAATCCAGAAGCCACGGTCCCCACGCCGTGCTCACATTGGGCCACATTCTATTCGAGTGGAGTTGTAGATAGAATTCCCTCACTGTTTACATGATTCTACCTGATAGAATGGTCCAGAATGAGAGTTATTTTTTAGTGGGAGGCCCTTCTGTGTTAATGTTTCTATAGTTGTTGTTTTTTTAAACTGATTTTATTGGAATGACATTGGTTTGCAAAACCGTACAGGTTTCAAGTGTATAACTCAATAAAACAGCATCTGCACATGAAGGTGTCTGAAGTTCTTACTGTGCGTTTGGCATTGGAAAGGGAGGAAAAGAAAGAGACTGTTTACTGAAAAGCAGTGTCTACTCCCCTGCTTCCTGGGTGTGCGTTCCTGGTGGACTGAGCAGAAGAGAGAGGCTCTGGGGTTTCTGTGTCGGGTTGAGTGTGGAGAGGGAGGCTAACGGAAGCAGAGCAGGTGTGTCTCCATCAGGTTAACAGCTAGACTTCAGCTGAGCGCCGAGGATGTAACTGATGAGTGGCCAATCGACTGGGATTGGTTGCAAGATCAAGGCTGGGCTCAGCACCCAGAGGAAAGGGTGCATCAGCCCGACTCCGTGCTAACCTGGGTTTCTGGATTTGAAATTGACCTTTACCCCACCTTAACCACACGCCTAACATCGTCCATTTTCTTATCAGACCAAAGAGCAAAGATGCAACAACAACAAAAAAGTAGGACACTTTCTCCTGCCCCCACGGCCACCGACCCTGGGAGCTTACGTGACTGGTATGTGATGCTACTTCAGGTACAGACTCTTCCCAGGTCACTGCCGCCTCGCTGGCCCCTTAGTTTTGGTGGATGGTACAATCGGTGATGACGCTTTTGGGAGATGGTCCTAGTCCCCCATGGATCCATTTCCAGGCCGCTGAAACCCGTCCTCGGGGAGACAGTATGTCCTTCACTCGCACACGAGGCCCAGCCTGGGCTCCTCACACATCCGGGATCGATCACAGACTTATTTAGAGCTATTTTTCCTGTATTTTTTTCCTTCCTTCAAATTGCAACCTCTGCTGAAAAGACCCGCAGGCACAGAGACAATAACATCATTCATTAAAATATTTAAATGAGCTGCAGCAGCCGTAATGACCACGATGAAATCTTGAAGCACAAATTGCCTGTAACAGAGGCACCTATTTTGCCAAAGGGGCTTAAAACGATGTGGATTTGGGGTCCTGGTAACAGCGAAACTCTTGTCAATGGAAAGTTTCTTAGATTAACATGAGATCCCACATTTGCAAGCTGGGATCACTGCCCTTGAAAGCTTCCCAAAGACCCCGATCCTGGGATTTCAGAAGACCTGCCTGGCTTCGGGTGCTGGAAATGTAATTCCCATAATAAGAGAAAAAACTATCACTTAAGACACAACTATTTTCATTCAATCACCTGACGGAGATATCAGAAGTAATTGTTTTTATTTTTTTAGAGAAAGAGGAAAATGTTGCCATACTTTCTGAAAGCCAGCAGTTGCCAGTGGACGGAGCAGGGATTAGTCCAGTGGTTCTCAACCTTCCTAATGCCGCGACCCTTCAATACAGTTCCTCATGTTGTGGTGACCCCCAATTTCATTGTTACAAACTGAACATAATTAAAGCATAGTGATTAATCACAAAAACAATATGTAATCATATATGTGTTTTCCGATGGTCTTAGGCGACCCCTGTGAAAGGGTCGTTCGACCCCCAAAGGGGTCGTGACCCACAGGTTGAGAACCGCTGCATTAGAACAAAGACCCTGGAAAGTTTGGCTGAGAAGTAAATCCAACTGGAAGAGCAGTTCCCTCTGTCCTCAGATATCTGAGTTGTTTGTGTTTAGTGACCAGAAACATGTCCTAACCTTTGATGAATTCTTGTCTCTGGGACTCGAACAAGCTGATGAGTCTCCCCTCCCCTCCCCT
>NW_005369964.1:3690106-3726491 GCF_000412655.1 Myotis brandtii
TCTCCTCCCCTTTCATCCGCCTTGAGGAAAAATAAAACATGTGTCCCACTATCCTGCAACATCGGAGCCTCAGAAGCAAGGGCTCAGGTGTGGCAGCTCCAGCATTAATGGAGGAAACCCTGTGAGGAAAGGACTCAGGCCAAGTGGGAGGAGAATCGGGGAGGTCCGACCTCCTGTCCTCACCCTCCACGCATCAGGGCGTGTGGGCGCCCGAGTGGGACGTCCCTGCCTGCCACGTGGTTTATCCCTAGAACCAACCAAACAGCAAATGCCCTGACTGCTTTCTTACCGCCACCTCCTTGGTGGAACGGATCTCCTGGGTGGACCCGGGGACCCCACATTTCACAGTGTGGCCCCCAGCAACACCACTCCACCGACCTCCGGCTCAGCCTCCTTGGCTGCGGGGCCTCCTCTGCTCAGATGCGTCCATTACATCAACATGAGTGCACGGGGCTGAGTGCCAACCTGCCTGCCGGGCCCTGAACGGGGCCCTCTGGCCTCACCCTCTCTGGGCAGAGGAGCCGCTGGGAGGCCGGCCTGCAGCTCCAGGTGGATGGGGGTGGGGTGACTCTAATATCTCAGAGCTGACTCCCTCCCTCCTATCCCCGCCCCCCCGCCACTGCCAGCCCATACCCCTGCGTCACCAGGTACATAACACAAAATCACCACTTTGACCCGAATTCTTCCTCAGGAACCTGTGCAAATGCAAGGTCACCAGCACCCCTTCCCCCTCCCGTGTGGGATGCAGACCATGTTTCCTTTTTTCTACCTGGAAATGATTCCTTTCTGATTGAGAGGTTTGAGTCCCTTGTGCTTGTAATAATATTATTATTTATAATTTATGTTCTTAATTCTTATAAATAGTGCTCCGTCACCATGGCAACAGCATCTTCACAAATTACAACGTTAAGTAATGACTAGTCGCCATGCTTTGCACTTAATTTCATTTTCTTATTTAGAAAAGTAGCGCTCCCGGTGCTTTAAAAATGCTCTTGAATCGGGCCCTGGCTCTCCCCATGTTTTCAAAGCTTCGCCCCTCTCCACCAGCTCTCACTTGGCGTCAGGAGGTCACGGGGTGCAGGGACCTCAAGGGTCATCTGGTGTGATGTTCCTCAGAGTTGGGCCCCAAATTCCCACTTGGGGTCCCCAGTGGTGCTGTCAACACAAACCCGTTTCCAAGCCCACCCTGTGCCCTGTCTCTAGGAGCTGGGCCCAGGAGCAGGCGCTCTAGGCGCTTCCCTGGCCAATCTTGGGCTGATCTGCCTGCCTCCGGCCTGTCCACCCTGTCCTTCCACAAGGACCGAAAGGGTCCCCCCCGCTGGAGGCTCTCAGTCTTGGCCCCGCTGACAGCTGGGACGGACACTCTTCTTGTGGGGCTGGCCTGTGTGCCCCTGTCGTCCCCACGGATGCCAGTGACAACTGTCCTCCCAGGGTGGCGACCCACATGTCCTGGACATTGCTGACCATCTGGAGGGGGCAATCCAATATGACTGTTCTTATAAAAAGACAGGGTGGTTCTTGCACCAGCCAGGGAACGCGCAGATCCCAGCACACCACCAGGAACTGGGAAAGAGATGAGCAATGGGTCTCCCTCCCGCTCCTCGGGGGGAGCCCACCTGCCGGCACCTGAATCTTGGACTTCCTGCCTCCAGAACTCGGAGACACATTTCTGTTGGTCCAGCCGCTCGGTTTGTGGAATTTTGTTACAGCAGCCCGAGGGCACTAATACACCCTTAGTGGGACTTGTTCAAATCAGATGGACGGGCACAAGGGCCGGGAGGTGAGTCCCTCAGCAGAGGCCAGCCACCGGGGGCCAGGGCACCAAGGGAGGACGGGAGATGGTTCTGGAGGGAGAGCATGAGAATTCCTACATCCAGGGGGAAGGGCCTGCAGAGAGCCGGTCACATGGAGCCACAGTGAGAAGCTGATCAGCAGGCTGCCAAGGGGCCCTGGTGACAGGCAGGCTACCTGAGCGGGGCAGGACCTGCGTCTCGGGAGGTGAGCCGACACCTGGACTCCAGTTAGAAACAGCTGCCCACCTTTCAGTGCCCACTCACCTGGGCTCTCTCTCAGTCGAACCACAGTCCTTCCAGGTCAATAGCATTCCACTGTTTGACAGAGAGGCTGGCTAGAGATCGGTGCGTCGTCCGCCTGCACGTCGGTCCAGGGCAGCGGGCGGCCCCTGTCGTGCAGGCGTGGGTTTCTGGCACAGCACCTGGGAGTGGCCAGAGGTGTGGCTAATGTTGGTTGAACAGGCTGCCAAGGGGCCCTGGTGACAGGCAGGCTACCTGAGCGGGGTAGGACCTGCGTCTCAGGAGGTGAGCCAACACCTGGACTCCAGTTAGGAACAGCTGCCCACCTTTCAGCGCCCACTCACCTGGTCTCTCTCTCAGGCGGACCACAGTCCTTCCAGGTCAATAGCATTCCGCCTGTTTGACAGAGAGGCTGGCTGGAGATCGGTGCGTCGTCCGCCTGCACGTCGGTCCAGGGCAGCGGGCGGCCCCTGTCGTGCAGGCGTGGGTTTCTGGCACAGCACCTGGGAGTGGCCAGAGGTGTGGCTAATGTTGGTTGAATGTTGGATGAAATAAAAAAGTGGAGGCTCTTCCTCTCTGGAGCCCACCGCCTTTTCATTCCTCTTTGCCACCCTGTATAGCAGACGTCATGTCCCGGACAGCGAGGGCCATGGGCCAGGCACCGACGTGGGTCCAGACCCCAGCTGCCCATTGTGAGTCAGGAGTGATGAGATGCATCGGCGAGGCTCTCTCGTTAAGACTGAATGACCAGTTTTGAGTGGGTCGCTTTGTAAACGATGAACCGCCATAGAAAAACGAGGGATGGAATGACCGGGCCAACTGCCCGCCGAGACCTTGCTGCATCCAGGTGCTCTTATTTGGACACAACCTTCCGTGACTAATATATCAACTTACTCCCCGAAAATTCACACTGAGTCCCTGAGCAGCCTCACCCAGAGCTAGCCACTCAGTACGTCCCCATCACCTTGCAAAACACCCAAACAAAAAGCCATTTTCTAGGACCTAAGCAACAGGATTTTCAACTTAAAACACAATGCCAGCCTAATTAGCTAATTAGACAACAAGATAAGCAATTACCCAGCGCATCGGCCAGAGAAAGAGACAGATGCCTTAAAAGGTGACTGAGACGCCTCGTTTGCTCTGGAAGGGGATCGATCTGGCTTCCCCAGGAACTGGCGAGTTTTATTTGAGGGTTTCAGCCAGAGACCTCTCGCAACCTGCTTGATCCTGACACCCAGCTTCCAGGAATGGCAGAGCCCGCAGGTCAGACTTCCTGGGAGATGAGCAGCTCTGTCTCTCTCCCTGGGCTCCCACCCTTCGCATTATGCAAGTGTCTCCCAATTCTCCTCCTGAAAAAATGGCTCGAGCTGTACCACCGACAGAGTGCAAGAGGTTGGTGCAGCTTATCAAATGAGCCCCTCACACAGGGACGTGCAGGGCCCCCTCCTTGGTGATCACTAAGCAGATTGCTTTTACATCATCAGAACCCTCAGCTCCCAGGGATGCCTTCTGGGGTGAAAGTTGAGAAGCCTGGAGTTCAGTATTGCTGTAAGATCACAATGTATGGGAGCCTTCCAGAGTAATTTCAAAAGCTGTGGCATGAGAAGCATGTGCCAATCCCTGTGGGGGATGCCACCTAGAATGCCTGGTGGTTCTCTCTGACACCCCTGATGTATGCCCTCTGCGTAGAATTGATGTGTGACACCCAGTGGACATTGGCCCCCATCCCCAGGGGGCAGTGGATTGGATGACGTTAGCCAATAAAATAAAAATTAAAAAATCTACAAATGAAGGAGTGGATCTCATCCTCCAAAGATTACAATCTCCAAAGGCACTTGAGCGTGGCTGAAGGGACGATGACCTGGGCACGGGGCTTACAGATAGGATGAGATCGTTGAACTCTCAATGAGAAGAGTGAGATGGATCTTGGGAGAGTCAATGAGCTTCTATCGTGCAGGCATGGATGGACAGAGTGAGATGGATCTTGGGAGAGTCAATGAGCTTCTAGCCAAAGCAATGCACTTGGCTGTACAAGGACCTTACTTCTCGCTCCTAAACCTGAAGAAGGACCCTCTCCGGCTCAGCCTCCCCTCTCTCTTTCTTTCATCAGGAGCCTTGGGGGCGTCACCACTCTGCCAACACCAGTGCAGGCACTGAGAATGAAAGAGTAACAGCTCCATCTTTTTTCTCGTGGAACTCATATTCTTGCCAGGGAGGCAGACATGATCCCAGCTGTGAAATTTGTTATTTAATTTGAATGGCGATAGATGCTACAAAGGACGAGTCTAAGAACTTGAGTGGCATATGACAACGGAGACTTAGCTAGTGGGGGGAGGAGGAGGTGGACCTTGAACTGACATCTAAATGGATCAGGAGAGGTGAGCAGGCATCAGCCTGAGCAAGAGCAGGAGGCTGGGATTCTTATCTGAAGACCAGTAGGGAGCTGTTGAGATACTTAAAGCACGGCAGCTCATCATCAGACTTCAGGGATCACGCTGGCTACAGCGTGGACAGTGTGTCAGAAGTGGTCAAGATCTGAGGGGCAGAGACTAGTTTGGAAGCTCTGAGGTTCCAGGGGAGAGCCGATGTGAGCTTGGGCTGCCGAGGTGGAAGTGGCAATGGAGAGAGGCAGGCATACATCAGAGGTGTTCAGACATGAATCTACAGGGTTTGATGATTGATTAGACTCAGGTGGGAGAGAGGGACACTGACTAAATTTGATTCTTATTCTCTAGCTTCTATGGCTGGAAGAATGGTGGTGCGTTCATCAAGGCGGTCCGTGCAAAACGTCACACAGCTACTCAGAGAGGCATCCTCAGTCTGCTCAGCTCTAGGGGGCAATTCAAGAAGGGTGCCCTGTGTCCAAGTTGGGACATTTCACATAAGGATGGGGGGGCCCTCGTGTCCATTAAAAGCAGGGCTGATGCACACCATTCATGCTGGGACAGAAATCGCAGGACTAAGAACAATGATGGCCTTTGAGATTGGAGACAGAAGCACACGGAGCCCAGGCGGGCTGCAGGAGAACTGTGGAATGCAGGTAAGTACAGAGGCAGCTGGTTACAAGCAGCATGGACAGCTGTGTGTGGAGACAGGCCCATGGCCAGCTATCTGCACGGGTTCTGAAGAGAGACAGAACTGGCCTTGAATCCTGCCTCACCAGGTAACTGGCCCTGGGCGTGCATTGCAGCCTCCTTAGCCTCCCATGTAGCATCTACCCCAACACGAAGACTGGATGAAAGGATGGGGTAATTAACCAATAGGACAACTCATACATGACAGGTGGTCAGTAAACTGCTACTGTCATCATTTCCACCAGTGGAGCACAATTAAACCCCATACCCAAGTGGGGCAAAAGGCAGGGGCAGCCCTGGAGGAACAGCCCAAGGTCAAATGGTCTCAGAAGAAAGGACAAAGGCCTCACTCAACCCGGGGCTGGGGCTTAGCTCATCCAGCCGCTGTCACTTTCTTAAACTCTCTGATTTCTGAGTCAACAACAAACACCCAATCTGCATAATGACAGAAAGTCAAGGGCCAGTGTCTTACTCCATGGAGCAGCAATTGTTAAACTGTCCCGTGGTTCTGAATCTGCAGTTATAGCCCAGCCTCGCCTGCAGCCTCAGCTGGCAGCCCTTGTCAGGTCTGGCTTGCAGATGTGTTTTGTTTGGCCCACACACTGTTTCAGGAAAAAAAAAAAGCAATCAATCAACACTTAACACTTGGGTTTGCCATGCTAAAAATCGGAATTTCCAGGTTCGGCCCAGAGACCAGAAGATCTGACGAACTTCGGGTTCACACTTAGCGTGGCCACATCCACCGAGACCCAAGGAGTGGGCATCTCCTTTAAGGACACACCTGCTGTCCAGAATGCTGGGTGACGCTTGATGGCTTCTGTGTTTTCTCACACTGTTCTCACCTCCTTGACTTGTCCAGCCTTACGGACTTTAGAATCTTTGGACTCCTTACCTAAAACAGTGGTTTACTGTGTCTCAACTAGGAACTCTATTCTCTTTAAGCTGGATAAGGTCGTCCCACCACTAATGTTGATTATTGACACGATTTTCCAAATTCACACAGCTGTGCACAAGGGCGCTCACCTGCTTACACTAAGCAACCCTAAGTCTTGGGAGTCTTTTGACTTTTCCTCCAGAATTGTTCTTCGACGTCTTAAGCTTGTCTATACTGGAATCTGGCCTCAGTGTCAGGTTCAGGTCACACTTCCATCTTTGTTTTTCTCTTTTACATGGAAAGCATCTCTATTTCATAGTTCTTCTCCAGGTGTTTTGCCACCTGAATGCTTCTGAGACACACTTGGCCGAGCGTTCTGGTTCAAAAGAATCAAAACTCTCCTAGGCCCTGAGGGAGATGACTTTGACAGTTCCTCCTCTCTGTCTTCCCTTGATGAACTTGTGAGATGGTAAAGAGACACATAGGAAGAACCTGCCTCTTCCATTAAAACAAAACAACAACAACAACAAAAGGCAATAAAACAGTAGACAGGGAAGGTATCTGTCCCGGTAGCGAAACCAGGTACTTGCAGAATTTCATTTACTTGAGGACAGAGTGTTTTCTCAAATATTCCATAGTGATTATCTGGCAAAATCTCAAGACATTTTTTTAACATAAGTTGTCTTTAGTCAATAAATACCAGAACTGAAACGTCCTGGGGGTGGAGATTTATGATCGAAGCACAACAAACACACCCATAAATCAGGCCGAGAGCGCTCTCTCTGCAGCTCTCAGCAGAGGCCGCGAGTGAGCGGAGCGTGTGGGGTCCTGGCAGGGCCGCACTCCCCTCAATGTGTGGGGGTGGAAGGGGCTGGCTTTCAAGGGCCCCATTTGTTCAGCCAGAAAGGCATAGATACTTTTGACTTTGCCTAGCTGAACTTTTCTATCTCCAGTCTACATTCACTGGGAATCTACCCGGTTCCATTGCTGACAAACCTCAATGAGAGGCATGTGGGAAAGAACCTGGGGACGGGGTCTGAATCCCAGCCGGACCACTTGGCCATGTGAGGACATCTCATCAATGCTCTGGCATTTCATATCCTTATCTGAAACTTGAGGATAATAATACCTACTGGATAGGGCTGTTATTAGGATTAAGTGCAGTCATTTATGTGAAATGCTTAGCACAGTGCCTTGCAAATGAAAACACTTGCTACAGTTTCATTTTTATGGCCGATATGTACAAGGTTGTTGGGGAGGAAAAATTTCTCCTCTACCCTTATAGGTTCTTCTGGCGGGTCTGAGAATTAAATCGACATGAGACAGATTAACAGGAGAAAACCAATTTAATTACATATATACAGGGGCTTCCATAAGAATATGGGCAATTGGGGCTTATATGTCATCCTGAATTAAGGAGAATGGGTAAGAGCCTGGGATCTCAAAGGGGAGAAAGGCAATTCACACGGGAATGGAAAAACAAATCCTTGGTAAACAAGTGTTTGCCATGTCACCAGAGACAAAGGGACACGGAGAGGTCTCCTGTCTCTAAGCCCTGTGAGTTCCCCTTGCCACATCTGGCCTATATTCTTCGTAGTCATCTTTGTGTCCTTCCTGGACCTAAAATTTTGTAGGCTGTTCAAGTTGAGGTAAAAAGCCCTTCCTGAGCCTTTTCTTTCTCAAAAATAATCCACCTAAAATAATCCTTATGCTAAGGAGACATGTTTTTGGGTAGCAAACCCTTGCTCTCCTACAAGGTGCATGGCACAGTGCATGGCACATTCCAGAAAGTGCCCTTAGATCAGTGGTTCTCAACCTTCCTAATGCCATGACCCTTTAATACAGTTCCTCATGTTGTGGTGACCCCCAACCATAAAATTATTTTCATTGCTACTTCATAACTGTAATTTTGCTACTGTTATGAATCGCAATGTAAATATCTGATATGCAAGATATATTTTCATTGTTACAAATTGAACATAATTTAAGCATAGTGATTAATCACAAAAACAATATGTAATTATATATGTGTTTTCCAATGGTCTTAGGCAACCCCTGTGAAAGGGTTGTTCAAACCCCAAAGGGGTCGCGACCCACAGGTTGAGAACCGCTGCCTTAGACCTTCCAGAGGTGCTACCTTAGGGAACAACACAGGTGATGCTCCAGAATAAATAATACCTTCCCCCAGATGTCAGGCCCCATTAAAGCCCCCATTCTATCTAAAACCACTCTTGTCTGTCATCCAATGGAAGGCAGGCAACCCTTCACGGGAACCATCTCCCATGGAGCAGAGAGAGGAACTTAAAATGGACAAGTCGAGTCATGTGGCTCTCCAGCTTACAAGCTTCTGTGTTTCCTCATAGGTCTCAGCATAAAATCCAGGGTCCTTAAATGGCTCCTAAGGTCCTGCCTGCTCAGGCTCCTGCCTGCATCCCCAACATTTCCAGCTTCTCTTTTTCCCTGTCCATACTAGATGTGTTGAATTTCTTTCAGGTCCTCTACCTTGCTGTGATGTCCTGGCCTTCATGCCTTTGTTCCAGCTGTTTCCTCCCACCTGTTCCCAGATCATGTGTCAGCTCAGGTCTCAGCTGACACATGACCTTCTCAGGGCTGCAACCTGGGCACCTGCTCTTGATCTACCTTTCTTTTCCAGCTTTTGGACACTCACAGTTGCCTAATGGGTTCCAGGATCCAATGGAGCCCTGAGTTGAGATTTTTTTTCTTCTTTTCTTTATTATTTTTCTTTTTCTATTATAGTTGTTATTCAATATTATTTTATATTAGTTTCAGGTGTACAGCATAGTGGTTAGACAATTATATACTTTATAAAGTATTCCCCCTAATATTTCCAGTACCCACTTGGCACCATACATAATAATTATAGTAATAGAGGCCTGGTGCATGAAATTCATGCACTCGTGGGGGGGGGGTGTCCCCCAGAGCACCATGCATAATTATTATAGTACTAGAGGCCCCGTGCATAAAATTCATGCACTCGGCGGGGGGGGTCCCCCAGCCTGGCCTGTGCCCTCTCACAGGGTGGGAGCTCCATGATCGATCAGCCCAAAGAGGTAGGCCCTGCCCACCTACCCAGGGCTCCTCGATGAATTTCCCCAAAGCCAGAGCTGGGGGTCCTGCCTCCATGCCATGCAGAGCCACCAGGACCTGCCTCCTTGCTGTGCACGCAGCATCAAGTCCCCGCCCACCTGCGCATGCCTCGCTGCACACGCAGCCTCCAGTGATGGATTGTGATGGCATGAGGGCATCATAGTGTAATGGTGTGAGGGTGTGATGACCATTTGCATATTAGCTCTTTATTATATAGGATTATTGGCTATACTCCCTGTGCTGTACTTTACATCCCCATCACTATTCTGTAACTACCAATCTGTACTTCTCAATTGATTCACCTTTTTCACCCAGCCCCTCCCCCAACCCCTTCTCTTCTGGCAGCCCTCAGTCAGTTCTCTATAGCTATGAATCTATTTCAATTCTGTTTGTTCATTTTTTTTGTTCTTTAGATCCCACATATAAGCAAAGTCATATGATATTTGTCTTTCTCTGACTGACTTATTTCACTTAGCACAATACCCTTTAGGTCCATCCATGTTGTTGCAAATGGTAAGATTTCATTCTTCTTAAGCTCCATGATCGATTGGCCCAAAGAGGTAGGCCCCGCCCATCCACCCAGGGCTCCTCGATGGATTGCCCCAAAGCCAGAGCTGGGGGTCCCACCTCCATGCCATGCAGAACCACCAGGACCCGCCTCTGTGCTGTGCATGCAGTGTCAAGTCCCTGCCCACCTGAGCATGCCTCGCTGCACACGCAGCCTCCAGTGATGGATTGTGACGGCATGAGGGCATCATGGTGTAATGGCGTGAGGGTGTGATGACCATTTGCATATTAGCTCTTTATTATATAGGATTATTGGCTATACTCCCTGTGCAGTACTTTACATCCCCGTGACTATTCTGTAACTACCAATCTGTACTTCTCAATTCATTCACCTTTTTCACCCAGCCCCTCCCCCAACCCCTTCTCTTCTGGCAGCCCTCAGTCAGTTCTCTATAGCTATGAGTCTATTTCAATTCTATTTGTTCATTTTTTTTGTTCTTTAGATCCCACATATAAGCAAAGTCATATGATATTTGTCTTTCTCTGACTGACTTATTTCACTTAGCACAATACCCTTTAGGTCCATCCATGTTGTTGCAAATGGTAAGATTTCATTCTTCTTATGACCAAGTAATATTCCACTGTATATATGTACCACAACTTTTTTATCCACTCATCTATTGATGGGCACTTGGGTTGCTTCCATACCTTGGGAATCATAAATAATGTTGCAGTACACGTAGGGGTGCAGATATCTTTCTGTGTTAGTGTTTCACATTCTTCATGCATGCCACCAATCACCTGAGGAGCAAGCTTGTAAAAAATTAAAATCCCTAGGTGTCCTCAGACTTAATCAGAATTTCTGGGAAGTGGGGTCTGGATATTTATATTTTTAACAAGCTCCACCCTTGATTGCAAACACAGAAAAGTGGGGGTGCTATTGCCACAAGTGCCCGGCCCCACTTGTGGGAACAGGAGAGGACTCCCTGCTCTTGACCCAGCTGGGTAGAGGCAGGGCCACTGCAGGATGGAGGCTATGGGCAATGGGTACCCTCTCAGAATGCCCTTGAAACTCCTCCCGCCTCGGGTTCTCTGTTTCTGCTGCCTGGCTCAGATTTCCAGCCAGATCAAGGCCACTCGACAAGCACATATTTCACAAAAAGTGGAGAATTTTCTAGAAATTGTCAGCATGCACAGACTTCTTATTTCCTATCCTGGAGGTCTGCCGCCTAGATTCCTCTGCTCGGGCACGCTTCTGACACAAGCATAAGCCTCGCTGACAACAAAAACCCCGTCATCCAAAGTTGCAGGGGTGGCAGAGGCAAATGGAAGTGGCGAATATTCATCTATGAAATCTTACTTCTGTTCAAGGGTCTTTTCATGCGGGACAGCTCTTCTCTGGTTCTCTCAAACAGCCATTTAAATCTTGGTGTAGCCCGAAGAGCCAGAATTGCCAAACGAGACATTATTCGGTGATTACATAACCCTGGGTACTTGTCTTCCCTCCTCTGGAGTTCAGGTTTCTCTTCTGTGAGAACAGGTAGGATGCTCACCTGGACACAGGGAGACCTCCCTGGCCCTCTCTGGGCATATCATTGATAAGGCCAGCTCTGCTCACAGTGATGTCACCCCGACCTCAGATGTTAGATGCGTATTGTTGTCCCTGTGGAAGCCGGTGGAAATGCTCCTTGCTTGGGTGAAGTGAGCCAACAAACTCGGATCTCATTTCATACTTTTCCAAGATAGACAGGACGCAGAGCGTCACTTTCCACTGGAGGAAACTTAGAGACTAAGGACTGGCAGGCTTGTTCCTGGAACCACGGTGGGCTACTGGGTCCTGATCTCATCCCTCCCACTTCCTGGCTGTGACGTGGGACCAGCCCCTAGTGTCACCAACACACTGCCCATCGACTGCCAGGCCCGAGCTATGAGTCGGGTGTCCCTTCCTGCCCCTCCACTGTCATCACCTTACAGGTGAGGAAACGGAGGCCGAGCAGAGCCCACGGTGTGGGACAGCAGAGTCGGGTGTGAGGCTGTGACTCACGACCACCACGGTTGAGTTTTCTAAGCTCTGGTTACTGATGTTGCCGGGTTCAGGGGTGATGATAGCTAACGGCCACTGCTCTGGACCACTCTTTACTTTGTGACATGTCCATCTGCCTGCCTACCTCCAAGGGCACCTCCCCTGCCCAGCACAAGGTCTCTCATCGAGACACCACTTTGCTCAACAACCGTGCAAGCTCCCTGTGTGTTAGGAACCTGGAGGTGGTCAGAGAGAGTCTGGATTCCAACCCTCAACTCACTGTGGATGAGCTGGGTGGCCCTCCGAGCCTCAGTTCGTTCATCTGTGCAATGGACGTCACCGTGTGCCATCCCCGGGTTGGCTGGGGCCCAGCGGCTGGGTGTGGAAATGCTCTCTGAGTTGCAAAGAGCTGTGGCAGCCGTGAGATTATCTCATAACTCCTCTGTCCCTGGGGCAGCGTCCGCACCCACAGCTGCTTCAAAAGCTGTCCCCGATGGGCCCTGTCTCCTTTCCTTTCCACCACATTCCTCTGAGGCCCCAGGTGACCGCCTCCCTCAGGTTTGCTGTTCCGGAGTCCTGGCTGCCATGTCTCCCCTGTGTCCTCTTGCATTTGGGTCCTGCCTGATTGTCCAGGCTCACACCCAGGCTGCATTACTCAGGGGCACACAAGGACGGTGCCTCCATGGCGTGGCTCCTGGGATGGGGGATGTTAGGAGGAGTGGAGGCTGGGACAGCGCTTCCCCAGCTCCGAGAACTACTCGCTAGGCACAGGGAGGCACTGACCGTTTCAATCTGTGAGCCGGCCTAGTCCAGGCTCACACCCAGGCTGCATTACTCACGGGCACACAAGGATGGTGCCTCCGTGGCGTGGCTCCTGGGATGGGGGAGTTAGGAGGAGTGGAGGCTGGGACAGCGCTTCCCAAGCTCCGAGAACTACTCGCTAGGCCCAGGGAGGCACTGACCGTTTCAATCTGTGAGCCGGCCTTACCTCTCCTCCCTTTCTTTCCCTTTCCTCTTCTCCTTCCCAGTGCTCCCACTTGAAACAGTGCCTGTTGCTTCTACAAATACCAGCTCTTCTCCTTCCCAGCGCTTCCACTTGAAACAGTGCCTGTTGCTTCTACAAATACCAGAGGCATCTCCCAGCACACAGCTGGCTCTGACCACCGCCCTCCAGGTGACAGAACACGACCCAAGCGCACAGCCCTCCTGGGGGCCAGCAGGGGTGATCCGGCTCAGTCTCCTGGAGGAGAAGCCAGGGAAGGGGGAGCAGCACTGGGGGACATGGATCAAAAGTTCACCCTCTCCACCGGCCCGGACATCGGAAATGCTGCAGAACTCGCATTTCTTTGTCCAAATCGCAAGGAGGAATGTGACCTAACTGCACGTCGTCGAAGGTGATTCATCGCCTCCTTTTGTGTTTTTAAGATCCGCTGAAGGAAATCAGAAGTTTTGAAACCTTTGCCTCGTTCAAGCCCGAGGTTTCTTGTCTGAACTTGGAGACACTGTTGTTTCACCCGCGGAGAGGCTGCGAGGAGTCCTGCAGGATCGCCGGGCAGGGAGCCAGCGAGGTGAGCCTCTAATTGCCACCTGCCAGTAACCTTGGACAAGTCAGGGGTTGTCTCTGAACCTCAATCTCTTTATCTAAAAATGGAGAGGCTTTAATTAAATGACCCATCAGACCCCTTTCAGCTTGAAAATTTCCTGCTCTATCCACTGTCTGGTATTTATAGCATAAGAAGGGACCAGGAAAAAAAGCATTTCTCTCACCTCTGATAGTTACAACTTTGCATATGGTTTTCATTCAACATCTCCCTCACCACTGGGGCGGCAGCTGTGGCTACAGAGGAAGAAAATGTGTATGTATTGGGGGGGGGCATCCCTGAGTGTTGGGGGTTGATGTCATCCCCATTTCACAGAAGATAACATTGAGGCTGAGGGAGGTTGACATTCATATTCAAACTCGTGCTTGTGACAGGAGTTCCTTCTCCTTACAAGGTCCCATCTCTCCCTGAGCATCTCCACAGCAGGCTGGTCCTTCAGGTAACTCCCAGGTGGGAAGCAAACACTCCTTTACAAGACGCGATTGGTCAGGTGAGCCTGGGTCGGATTGCAGTGATTTCATTCCTCACGTCTTACATGGTCCGAGACTGTCCTACAGTGAAGCTCCTTGCTTGTTCTTTGCTCAGTATTAGTAAAGCCGCATGTAGGAGGCTTCCGGAATTAGGCTTTTCACAGCATGCAGACTCCTCAGTGAGTGCCCGCTCACTCACTCCTGCACACCTTCGTCACAGTGACATTGAGAAGGCTTTGGTGAGCAGTGCATTCTGGGAATATGGGACTGAAGGAAGATAGGTTGCAGTCTTTGTTGTTGTTAATACTTTTTTTATTTCAAAGAGGAAGGGAGAGGGAGAGATAGAAACATCTATAATAATAAAAGCGTAATATGCTATTTAGACTGGACGAGCTTCTGGACGAAGCCACAGTGGTGGGGGCCGAGCCCCTTGCACGAATTTGTTGCATCAGGCCTCTAGTCAATGATAAGAGAGAATCATTGACCTGCTGCCTCCTGCATGCCCTACCCTGCAGATCGAGCCTGCAACCCAGGCATGTGCCCTGACAGGGAATCGAACCGTGACATCCTGGTTCATAGGTCGATGCTCACCCACTGAGCCACACCAGCCAGGTGAGGTCAGAGTCTTGGTGGCGGGGATTCTTACAGCTTGCAACACAGGGATGTGGATGTGGCATCTCCAAGAGAAGGCTGCACTTGCCGCTCTTCCCAAAGTGACTGCGCCTGGAACCCCTCTGCTGTTGCTGCCTGACACTCAGTTCTGATTAACTGATATTCACAGAAGCCAACACTTCCCCCAAGCAATCTCCATTTTTCTCATGGTCATGGAATCCGAGGGGTTTTGCTCAAGTTGGGGGTGGGGAAGAATCATGAATATGACCTATGTTCAGACACTGTATGCTTTCCAAAGCATTTATCTCACTTGGTTATAAAAATGATCCTGAGAGAGGGATGTGACGACTCCATTGATTCACCTCGCCATGGGGCTTTTCACAAGAAGGTACAGAGAGTAAGCGCTGCAGCCTCCCCCCACCTCTCTGAACAGGTTGGGAAGGCGACACGAGTGTTAGCCAGGTGCATAATGTGCAGCGGTGTGCGGAAACAGAAATGGAGGGTGTGCTGAGACCAGGAATGGAAATATTTCCTGAGAAGAGGATGCTGGGAGATGCTCAGGAGGGTGTGGGTTCCCAAGCCCCAAGGAGGTGCTGGGAAGAACCCCACCCAAGCATGAGGCTGGAGCAAGGATGTGGGGTCCTAGGAAGAAGGGCTGGGGCCACATCCTGGAGTCTGATGTGGCTGAGGACCACCCTCAGGTTCTGAACTTGTTACTCGACCCCTAGTTCCAGAGTCTGTTCTGCTCTGTGTCTTTCCACCCAAGGGCAGGGCTTAAGCCCCCGTTCAGGGATGTGAACCGTGCCTTCTGCCCGCGATGGGGTCTGGAGCCCCTGAAGGGTAGGGGCGGTCCCGAGATACATCCACCATGTGGGGTGAGGTCCCAACTGAGATATGAGCAGAACCCATGTTTCTAGGAGTTCCTGGATGTAAGAGGGGAAACTGTCTAGAATGGAGATGACCTACAACCATGAGTCAGAAAACACTGAAGGGAGAGGAAGCCCAGGGGATATGCACAAACCCTCAGAGAATGGGAGAATATTCACCCGATGAAAAAACAATCACACAGGAATCCAAAAAGAAATTTAAAATGTTCTTAATGTCCTGGAAGAAATAAAGGATGGAATGCAGCCATGAGAGGAGGAAGGGAGACTATGGAGGAAAAGAGACATTGAAATGATAGCAAGGAGTTAGGAAAAGCAATGATCATTTCCATATGTAAAACTTTATGGACATTCTCACCTGAGGATATTTTTCCATTGATTTTTAGAGAGAGTGGAAGGAAGGGAGGGAGGGAGGGAGGGAGAGAGAGAGAGAGAGAGAGAGAACCATAGATGTGAGAGAGACACATCAATTAGTTGCCTCCTGCAAGCACCCCAACTGGGCTGGGGATCAGACCTGCAACCCAGGTACATGCCCTTGTCTGCAAGTCAAACCTGTGACCCTTTGCTGCATGGGCTGCCACTCTAACCACTGAGTAAAAAACTGTATTTTCTGAAAATGAAGAAGTACTGTGATAGATGTGCTGAGCAGAAGAAACCTCCAAGACTCAGCAGTGCAAAGAGAGAACGAGCTAGAAAAGTTAAGACACAGAAGACAGCCCCCAGGTCCAGTAGGAGTTCTCAGGACCAGGGTGGCAGAGCCGTGCTCAGGGGGTGTCCACGGAATATTGAGGATTATGTGTGGATATTCCAGTGGCTCGCTGATGTCATCTAACAAAGCCTCCAAGCATATCTGATAAAAAAGAATATTTTACAAGCTAGGAGAGGAAATTAAAAGGAAAAAGAAAAAGAATTTCCTACCAAGAAGTGAAAATCACATTGACAACAGATTTCTCAGCAGTGTTGGATGCCAACAGAAAAATTAAGTAACGTATTTAAAAAGAAAAATAGCTTTCTGTCATGAACTCTTTGCTCTTCCCAAGTCGTTGCCAAGAGTGAGGCTGTTATAAGATAAAGACATTTAAAGACCTATCCCAGCCAGGAAGCTGACCACAGACGTCCTGGAGGGATGGTCAGCAAACTCTGCCCCATGGCCACTTCCAGCTCATCACCAGGTTTAGTGTAGTCTGTGGGCTAAGAATGGGTCTCATGTTTTGTTTTGTTTTGTTTTTAAATGACTGAGAAAAAAATCAGAGGAAGAATAAAATCTGTAACACTTGAAAATTATATGAAATTAAAATTTCAGTGTCCATAAATCAAGTTTTATTGGCCCACAACCGTGCCCATTTGTTTACATCGTGGCTGTGGCTGCTTTCAAGCTGCAAGGGCAGCGCTGAGTAGTGGTGACAGAGACCATATGGCCTCAAAGCCTGAGTGAGTTGCTATCTGGTCCTTTATGGAAAAAGTTTGCCAACCAGAAAGGATGTCCTTTAGCAAGAAGAAATATGAACCCTGGGAAAAGGAATTAGAAGCAAGAAAATTAGAGTCAACAATACCATCAATAAATATTTTGAGGAATCTAAATAAGCCCTAAGTATTAACTAATAATCATGATATAATGGTTTGTCTATTACCTAATAATAGACAAACATGTAAATTAACCATCCCTCTGCTACGCTCACCAGCCAATCAGGAGAGTATGCAAATTAACCCAACAATGATGGCTGTTAATTTGCATACATAGGGGCGAAGTGGCAGAGCGAAGACTGAAGGCTCTGGATGGAGCGAAGGCCTGGGTCCCGGGTGCCGGAGGAAAACCGGTGCCGGCAGCCAGGGGAAGGGAAGGCCTATTGCATGAATCTCTTCGTGCAACGGGCCTCTAATACACACACACACACACACACACACATATGTATGTATATTTAAACGAAAATCTGTAAAAACAAGCTGGAACTGAGTGTCAGGCAGCAATGTAATGATGTAATGCAAGAGAGAGGTTTGGGAGGAAGCTAATGCTCTGTGCAGAGGGTTGAGCTCAGGACAATGGAGGTACAGATAACATTTCTGTCTTTAAAAAAAAAAAGTTACCATGGTTATGAAAAATCTTTGAGAGACATTGAAAAATAAAAGGGAATATGTAATTCCTAAATTGATGAAGAAAAAAAAAAGCCTCAAAGACACCTCTGTCATCTGGGGAAAGGAGAAAAATAAGAAACCAGAGGAAAGTATAGAGAAGGTAGAAAGATGTCCAAAATTTGAGTAATCTATACTAATAAAAGCCTAAGTGGCCCTTAAGTGTGATGTCATCACAAGATGGCCACTACATGATGGCCACGTGTACAATGGAGGCAGGGCCTGGTGGCCACTCTGCACAGTGAGGCCTGGTGGTCCCGCAGCTCCGCACGGCACAGAGGAGGCCGGTCCTGGCGTCTCCACTACCTCGTGCGGAGGAGGCGGGTCACGGAAGAGGAGGGCAGTTGGGGGCGATCGGGCCAGCAGGGTAGTGGTTAGGGGGCGATTAGGCTGGCAGGCAGAAGCAGTCAGGGGCAATCAGGCAGGCAGGCAGGCAGGTGAGCAGTTAGGAGCCAGCGGTCCCGGATACTGAGACCCCATTGCAAGATAAATGGGGTGCTAACTGCTGGTTTAGGCCTGATCTCTGCAGGGTTCCCAGATTGGAGAGGGTGCAGGCCAGGCTGAGGGACACCCCCCTCCCCATGCATGAATTTTGTACACTGGGCCACTACTTTCAATATAAAACAAGTTACACTCAACTAAAGCAGACCCACTAGAATATGACAATGTGGTGTTTACAAGAGATGCAGGTCAACAAGTGACTGCCAGGGTTGAGCATGGATGAAAATGGAAATGTAGATGAAACCCCACCTAACGAAAGCCAGGACCAAGAAGACGCTCCCTGGTGACGACACAAGAACTGATCTATAGGTTATGAACACGTGATTCTTAAAATGTAGAGAGACCATTCTGGCTTTGCACACCTTACAGAAACACCTGGTGTCTGGATTCGGCCTCCAGTTCAAAGTAGTCTTGGGGTTGCCAGGTGGTGGCTGCTTCAGACATCCAGGCTTCACTCTCCAGCAAGAAAGGAAAAAGAGGGAGCGAGCGAGGGGGCCTGGAGTCCGGGACCAGACCCTGACAAGGAGGACATATGGTGGGTTGACTCAGAGCTGCCTTCCCGTTGTCAGAAAGCCTTCATCCTGCCCCAAATGCATGATGTGATGTCACCGGAATGCAGCGGGAGCAGCGGCACATGGTAGAGTTAATTGCATTCAGCTTGGAGGCCTGCAGCTCATTGATACGCAGCTCCAAGGGCGAGGCCTGGGAGTCAGGGGCATGGGGCTGCCTGTGTGGGGCCCAGTGCAGGAAGGACGCCTCCCTGACCATGTCCAATCCCCCCCACTTTCCTGACATCAGCTCACCCACACCCACACCCACACCCCTTCTGTCCGCCCCTTCCCAGGTGAGGGATCTTCAGGGGGTGATGAACAGGCTGGACGGTACATTTCCTAACAGACGGAGCTGAGATGGTAACATGAGTCTCTCATTCAGAGACAATGTGGCCTGTACCCTTTCATATGATTCTGCTTTTTCCCCCCAAAGATGTTTATCCTTACTCAGTGAAGGGTTAAAGGGCTGCATCTTTTCCCAATGGGATCTTATACCTGCTCCAAAGCTTCTGGCGATGGGAGCAGCAGGCTGCAGGCCCCTCATGTGCTGAAGTCCCCCTGCCCCCCTCCTGACCCAGCCTGAGCACCCACCGGAGTTCCCAGGATGAGAGCGGGGCTTTGGTTTGTAACTTGCTGCCCCTCAAATAACAACGCTCTCATCGCTTCCCTTCTCTCCTTTTCCATTGCCCAAAATGTCTCATCACCTGAAATTCTCTAACAATCTTCTGAAATCATGAAATATGCATTTATTGGAGAAAAAATTCAAAGCTCTGTATTCTTCACTGGGAGTCACGAGATAAAAATAAGCCACAGTCTTGGTTCACCACCAATTCATGGTCGAATACAAAATGTGATATATGAATAGACAGTGACATAAATAGATATATAAACACAGTCTAATAGTTAATAGAGGCTTACTATTGCATGCGTTGTCATTTCATTCTTTACTCACACCAACCTCATTTCATCCTCAAAACAAGCAACTATGCATGAACGGTATTATCATCAGCCCATTTGGGGGAGGGGGGTTTCAGATGAGAGGGGGGCAAGTAAGGACTGGCCCCTTCCCTGATCCAAGAAGTCAAAGGTCACACTCAGGTGATAGGGCCACTTGAATTAGGGTGTGAGGCCTGAAGTGCTTATGGGGAGAAGGAAGGGGCAGAGTTAACTGTTTCAGGGAGGGTTGCTCAGAGCAGGTAGAAACTAAACTGAATTTTGAATGCGGAGTCCGAGTTCACCAGGGAAAGGACAGGGAGCGAAGATCCACATCACAGTGGGGCTCACACATGTGTGTAACTGCAAATACTTCAGCACTGCTAGCATCGGTAGCAAATTTGGGGGGCAAGTGTGGTGCAGGAAGCAAGGGACAGGTGTTGAGGGTCATGGGGCTCCCTGGAAGCTTTCCTAGGGGGCGTGGGCATCTTCCTGGAGGAAAAGCAGGGGTTAGTGTGAAGATTAACACACAGGCAGCTGCTGCACAGGCCAAGCACATAGTAGGTGCTCACCTCATGCCTGTGAAACCAGGCCGTTTGCTCTGGAGGCATCTCTGAGTTTTCCGTTTACATTGCTCATTAACGCAAAGAACTAAACTTCAGTAAAAGGCAACAATATGTCTATTACATGCCCGTGTCTGTTTCAGACCATTCCCGGAATAATTATCAGGACGGCGAACAATGGATGATTTATTATAAATATCAGCTTTGCTGCTTGTTAATTCAGAACCAAAATATTTGCCCATTTCCCTCCCAAAGGGAGGAAGCTGGTTAGTGTGTTCCCCGTATTATAACTATGAAATTAAATTAAATGAACTGGATGAATTGCATGGGGGTAAATAAACTACTTAATTTAATTCACACGGTGAAGAATAATACTGAATATTTATTGGAGAAAAAATTCAAAGCTCTGTATTCTTCACTGGGAGTCACGAGATAAAAATAAGCCACAGTCTTGGTTCACCACCAATTCATGGTTGAATACAAAATGTGATATATGAATAGACAGTGACATAAATAGATATATAAACACAGTCTAATAGTTAATAGAGGCTTACTATTGCATGCGTTGTCATTTCATTCTTTACTCACACCAACCTCATTTCATCCTCAAAACAAGCAACTATGCATGAACGGTATTATCATCAGCCCATTTGGGGGAGGGGGGTTTCAGATGAGAGGGGGGCAAGTAAGGACTGGCCCCTTCCCTGATCCAAGAAGTCAAAGGTCACACTCAGGTGATAGGGCCACTTGAATTAGGGTGTGAGGCCTGAAGTGCTTATGGGGAGAAGGAAGGGGCAGAGTTAACTGTTTCAGGGAGGGTTGCTCAGAGCAGGTAGAAACTAAACTGAATTTTGAATGCGGAGTCCGAGTTCACCAGGGAAAGGACAGGGAGCGAAGATCCACATCACAGTGGGGCTCACACATGTGTGTAACTGCAAATACTTCAGCACTGCTAGCATCGGTAGCAAATTTGGGGGGCAAGTGTGGTGCAGGAAGCAAGGGACAGGTGTTGAGGGTCATGGGGCTCCCTGGAAGCTTTCCTAGGGGGCGTGGGCATCTTCCTGGAGGAAAAGCAGGGGTTAGTGTGAAGATTAACACACAGGCAGCTGCTGCACAGGCCAAGCACATAGTAGGTGCTCACCTCATGCCTGTGAAACCAGGCCGTTTGCTCTGGAGGCATCTCTGAGTTTTCCGTTTACATTGCTCATTAACGCAAAGAACTAAACTTCAGTAAAAGGCAACAATATGTCTATTACATGCCCGTGTCTGTTTCAGACCATTCCCGGAATAATTATCAGGACGGCGAACAATGGATGATTTATTATAAATATCAGCTTTGCTGCTTGTTAATTCAGAACCAAAATATTTGCCCATTTCCCTCCCAAAGGGAGGAAGCTGGTTAGTGTGTTCCCCGTATTATAACTATGAAATTAAATTAAATGAACTGGATGAATTGCATGGGGGTAAATAAACTACTTAATTTAATTCACACGGTGAAGAATAATACTGAATACATCTATAGTTGGCCAAATAAACCAATTAACTACTTTCTCTTCAGACAGCACAAGCCTATAGTGCAGTCACGACAAAAGGAAAAAAAAATAAAAGCAAAAAGCTTGTCTTAATTAAGTGTAATCCAAATGGGTCTTGGGCCATTCCATTGGCTTCTGACTTCTCACCACCTGATTGGTTCTGACATGGTCTTCAGGTATGTCTCCCTTTTGCCTTCCAGGTTTTTATCCCAAAATGAGATAATGTGGCCTTCTTCCTTCACACACCCGGAAAATGCCACATCCTGGGCCATGCGAGGCAACATTTTCAGGCTTTGGGTCAAGTGGACCTCAGTTTCCATCCGTCGCTGGGCGGTGATCTCAGGCAGGTTATATAACCTCAGTTTCCTCATCTCTAAAATGGGAGCAATAATAGCCACTGCTTCCTGAGGATGAAACGAGGCAGCGACATTCCAGCCTCACCCAGGGCCCAGCGCACAAGCTCTGTGTGGTCCTTAGTGCTTCCTCCGGCTCCAGTTCTGTCTGCTGGGGACGATGGGGTGCCCTGTTCTGAGAGTCGGGGGAACTAAAGTCTTCCAACTGCTCTTACCTGAGAACATACTCTTTGCCTGGCTTTTAACACTCTAGGTGGAGCCTAGAGTCCAGCAGAGGAGTCTGGTCTACACTTGGAAGAGACTGGGATTTAGATAAGAGCAAGCTGGAACTCCAGGTCGGAGTTCAGACTCTGATGAGTGTCTTGGCCTCCAGAAGTCCCTGACAGCAAGGCTCTAGGGAGCCGTGCTCTTATGCCTGAATAGCATCATCCAGCCTCACCTTGAATAGCAGAGAACAGGAACTCACAAGTACCCACTGAAACAAACGTTTTAGATGTCTTCTTTACGTTGTACTCACATCTTTATTCGTGGAACTTCCACAAATCCATCTCACGCTGAGGAGCCAAACCTGAGGTTTGGACTCTGGAATTTGACAGCCCATTCATTTGTTTCATATGGTGAGCTACTTGAAGGCAGAAGAGCAACCCATGCGAAGACAACACTATTAATAAAACTCTTCAAGGGAGCATTGGATGAACGATGGATTGTTGGTTGACTCTGTTCCTGCCAATTTCTTGCTATGTGATCCTCATACAAGTCATAGAACCTTGCCAAGCTTCAGTCTCCTTATCTGAAAAGCAGGAATACTGCCACTCTCACAATTACACAATTTCATCCATCCATCCATCCATCCATCCATCCATCCATCCATCCATTCATCCATCTATTCATCCATCCATCCATTCGATTATTCATTACACATTTCTATATGGTGTGATGGATGCAAGAAACTCAATTATGGGACCAACAAAATGCCAAGTGGGACCTTGTGAAGTTCCCCCATGTCATGGGGACACCATGAGTACCCCCCTGCCACTCCCCCCAGGCCTAGGAGAGCAAGAGGAAGGGGAAGAGATGTAGCCATAGCACTGCGCACAGCACCCATTGCATAAGTGTGCACAGGCCTTTGCGTTCCCTTCCCTCACTTACTCATGTGTCACCTCATCGGATATCTGAGGCAATGATTAGAATGATCAATTCTATATCCCTCAATCTCTGTGTCCAGGATAGGAACTACCTTCGATGTGCTTGGTATGGGCCACAAAAATCTGCATGGGCTCTGTTTGGTTCATGCCCCACAGTTTCTCCAGGAAAATCATGGGCACCGAGGCCTCCCTGATGATCCGCAGTGATGCCACTTCCACTCCTGCCTCTCTTCATCACATCAGCCTCCGTTACTGTCTTCATTCCCTGATATTTTACATGACTGACGAAAACTTTCTTTTCTTACTTCTTCTTGAATATATCTCAATCCATCTACTTACCTTCCTGTTCTACATTTTAATTTTATGCTTCTTCCACTAGAAATAATGAAGGGAAGACTCTTTGTGTCTCTTGTTCTCATTGTATCCACAATGCTTACCACAGGTGAGCTGCCCCATAGAAGGCCTTCAATAAGTACGTATTGAATATACAAAGAACCCACAGTTCTTACAACAGTTATTCTTATGGTATGGTAGTTACACCTTTCACCGAATTGTGCTTATTCTATATATAATCTCTTCCAGGAAGCTTTCCACTCCTGCTTGCTGCCCCAGGTAGAATTTGGCAAACTGTGAACCACACCATCCTTGCATTCTGTGTGCATTCTCCATTTCCGCTCTTGCGCACCACTTTCTGCCAGCTTGCCCACATGGCTGTCTCCTCTATCCCATCTCCAGAGCAAGGTGAGAACTGGGTCGTGCCCATTATGCATCTCCCATGCTTAACATGGCTTAGCCATGATAAGTGATTAATAGAGTTTATTGAACAAATGAATGAGCATCCTGGTGGAATTCAACTTTGAACAAAAAGGGGTTAAAGTTGTGGGGCGTGTGACATGGCAGTTATGGCTCAGACTGTCCAAGAGTCTGCCACATCTCAGTCAAGTGACTGTGGGTTAGTCACTTGGACCAAGTCTGAAAAGGCTTGATAGCAAGTTGAAGTCCAGGCTTATTGTGGGGTGGTGAGAGCAATTTCCAGACCTAAGTCCACCTTGTATCTTACTAGACAACATAGAGGCATTCCCTATTATTTAATTTCTCAAGGCACAGGCATGGCTAATACACATGGTTCTCAAAAAGTCCTTGATTAGCATTAGTTTGGTCATTTTGGCTCTTTAGCCGTCAGCACTCTAGGTCACCCCCGCATTTGCTTTAATGTTTCATCAGAGATTGATTAATATTCACTGGGTGACTCTCATTTTTCTGGAGTTGTAACAAGGTACTTTACAAAATTAAAAAAAAATGTTCTGTTCACCACTCTGCGTGATGGCTATTTTATCACCATATCCCAGGGTTTAAAAAGGCTTAAAGAACATAAATAATTTGACCAAGATCATGTAGTTAATACTTAGTGGATCTGAACTATTGTTGATAATACCCTAAAGTTCTGTTGTTTTTATTCCACTTCTTAAGAGTCATAATCATAGGGGGAGCAGGAAATCTTAGACGTTATCTGGCTTCCACCTCCCACCCAATGAAAGGCTCTCTTACTCAACATTTTTTTAACAGAAGTAGGCTTTATTTATGGTATTAACATCTTCTTGTCCTCCTCATTGTTATTGTTCTCATCATTGTCATTATCACCATCTATTCCCACCATCACCATTACCACCACCACTATCATCATCATCATCATCATCACCACCCCCACCATCATCACCATCAACTTCACCTTCACTATCATCTTCATCTTTGGCATGTTCACTATGTCGTGTAGCTACAAAGTTATATAGTTTGTACGTTTAAGCTAAGATATAAACCTAGATCTGTCTTGACCACTGTGATGAGCTGCCTTGTCCTTCTTAGGTTGGGCAACTCTTTCCTTCACCAGATCAGACATCATTTTTTGGATTTAAAGTTCTTCAGTTAGTGCATAACAGGACCAACCACTTGGTCCCGTTTCACTCTGTTGCATATAATTTTAATTCCTCATGAGATCCCCATCTTCTCTTTTTTATTTGAAGACAATGCTCAGTAGGACCTAGTTTTCATTTTGTAATTATTTTAACCCCTCTTGTCTGAGTCACACTGAGATTCATCTCATTCCTGGCAAAATGTGCCGACACAAACTGTAAACCCTCCTCTAAGGCAGTCCGATTTGGCAGCCTTTCCAGGCATGGACACAATGGAAACTGGCTAACAAGGAGACATCCGAGCAGGGTTTGCAATGCTACGCTGAAGAAGCTCATGATGGGTAGGGTTTGGGGGTATGTGGGAGTCACACTGGACAACATGGACCCATAGCCCAAGCCTGGGACAGATAAGCAGGCATTACATGAGATGCAACCATCTCCGAAGTATATATGTTAATACTTCTGAGTTAGGGTGGAGCAGTATGGTGGAAGGAGTGATCATCCTAGTCTCAGGTCACTTGGATCTCTTCCCCGCTCAGCACGAACTTGCTCTGTGATCCTGGCTAACTACCTTTCCTTCGCTGGCCTCCAGCTAGACCATCTGAAAAATGAGAGTTTTCTGCAATGATCTCCGTGTTTCTTTCATTGTGAAGCTTCTCTGTGTGGACAGCTTCAGAGGGAATTAATGAAGCTACCGGCTTTAAGACACACCAAACATTGATTCAGGTGATGGCTTTGAGAAAGAGATGGAGGCCAACCGTTTAAATCAGTCGTTCTCCCCACACATATGGAAAATGAGAAGAAAACCTCACCATGACTCTTCTTAAGTGTTTCAAACTGACTTAGAAATATGAGTTTCTCTTTAATATGCTTCTCTTTAATACGTTTCTCTTTAATATAACCTCTTTAAGGGCGGATCTGAAATGTGGCTAGAGAACGTAATTGAAATTATTACTTGGAGCAATGTCATTTTGATATCAGTTTGAGTTTCGAAGGAAACTTCATTGAGTTCAGGAGAATGGTAGGCAATGAACTCGCTGTTCAGGAAAGAACAGTGACCTCGAGACTAGCTAGTTGGTCCTCGGTCTCCTCTATGTTGAGAAGCAAAGCTGAGCTCATGACACTGTGCAGGTCTAAATTTGCATCAGACCCTGGCTTCTATTTTAAGGCAGACTATTACCATGTGGCATTCGTAGTCAGGTAAATGCTAATTTGATTAACTCAATCAATACCAAAATGATTGCAGATAATTTATCAGATATTCTTTAAAGAAATTACACATTGCATTTTGTTATTTACATAATGACCTGATCGTGTTTCATTTCAAATGGAATAAAATATGAAGGCCTCTGGAGCGAAGATGATAGATTAGCTGTGTCGGTCTACATCTTACACTACCTTCGATACTTTGCAGAATAAATTGATGTATACAGAAAACCATATAATAAATGAAACATTTTTTTCTTTCTGTGGCCACATTAAATAAAAATGGCCGGATGGATTTCTGCATTCTGGGTTTGATGGCTGGATGTAGAACTTGTGCTCTATGGAGTATAAAACATTCACTTTGAAGACCCCAATAGCTTTTCCAAAAGAGGGGCAGGCAGTTCCAGCTGACCTTGAGGCCTGGTGAGAAGTACCTGTCTTGGCTTATCAGGAAAGACAGAATATGATCTGAAGATGCTGTGGGCCACAAAGATGAACAATGTTTGTAAGGTTGAGCTCTACACTGGAAGTCACAAGGGCTAAACTTTGAACTTCATTCTGCAATGAGGCTTTACATGAGGAATTACAGTTGCAACAAGATGCTTTTTGTGGGCAACTCTATGTGCAAGAGGAATATCATCAGAGACCAACTTAATGGTTAAGGATTCTAAGCAATACAAAGAGAGGTGTGTGTACTACTTCATGCATATGTAACATGTTTGCATACATAAAGCATGTCTGTAGTAATACTTATGTATGAGTTTAGAGACACATACAGATTTGTTTACACCTGCTATTGGGCAACAACTCTAGGGTGTCTCCCAAAAATGTATACCCACACTTTGAATAATTAAAAGGCAGCGTGTATTAAAACACATTTCATTTTCAAAATTGAGCTATCACATCAGCTGTTAAAGTGTGTATACATTTTGGGGGGACACCCTGGATAATACCAACTTCTCTCAGGAGACTTAGTTTGGCCACCCTATTTTTTTCTCCAGAACAAATGACAAAGCGAACATAACTTTCAGTATATTTTAACTACTCTATGTTGGTACAGTAGCATAAAACCTAAGAAGCTAATTATAACAAAAACGATTAAAATGTCTGATTCAGGAGTGAAAATGAACCATCAAAGAAAACGAACCAGCTCGGGGGTCCTCCACATTCCCGCCAGGTGTGAGCAGCCTCCGGTTCCAGGTCCAGCTGCGCGATGCACTGGCCATGTGATCTTGAACAAGTCATTATCCCTCTCAGGTTCTTGGTCACCTCACTCTAAAATGAACCCCAAACTCACCTGCTAGCTGCCCTGTGCTGAGGGTCACAGGCGATTGGGGCTGTGGGGAGTGTGACATGGCAGTTAGGGCTCAGACTGCCCAAGAGTCTGCCACATCTCGGTCAAGTGACTGTGGGTTAGTTGCACTGAGTTCTCGAGGCCTCAGTGTCCTCATCTGTAGAACAGGGATGTTGGGACCCACCCTCAGGGGGCCATGGGAAGCTCCGTAGGTTAATAGGTGAGGCGCCGAGCACAGGGACGGGCACATGTGAGAGCTGCTGGCTGGGGTGATCGATGCGGCATGCAGAACCCCAGCCTCGCATCCCCATCAACTTCCCCTGGATCCCAGGGCCCTTCAAATCCTTTCCCGGGCTTAGAGGACACAGGCAGGCGGCAGGCAGGGGACAGAGGGAGGGTACTGGCCCCTCCCCTCCAGGCCCTGCCTGTGCTCTCCAGGGCACAGGCTCTGCGAGGACCCCTGCTGTCTTTCTCTGCAGCTCCCCTGCCTTCCTGCCTGACAGGCGGACATCATTCTCTCTGTCGGGACAGTTAAGTCACCGAAGGAGCAAATGTCACCCTGAAGCCATCAGTTTTACTTTTGACCCTTTTCCTCAGGTTGAAGCTGCCTTCCAAAGTCACTTAAAAATTTTTTAAACCCTTTAAATGGAGGTTTCATGAGACAGACAAGGTTCCCTATTTGAATGAGTTCCTTGGAGCCTGGAGAGCATTTCCGTTGCCCACCGTCCAATAAAACATCCGCCAGAGAAACATTGAGCTTAGAGAGCACCTCGGAACCCAGGCACTTGGGGTTGGATAGTCTCGATCTGGGAGGGACCCGGCTGCAGGATGCCCTGCAACAGCGGCCACACTCCCAAGGCCAGGGGTGGGGAGCTCATTCTTACTTCCAGCCACGTGCTCTGTGGATGGGGCGGCAAGGCACACGGAGGGACACAGAGCTCAGGCTCTGGCTTTCGTCATGACACTGTCCTGAGGAGCACCCCATGCCCCTCTGTGAGCTGTTGCCTCATAGACTCCGGTCAAGTTCAGGTTTGCTCTCAGGGCACCTTGTTGAAGCCCCACGAGGTCCAGTTTCATCCCAGATCAGTAGGAGGTCTAATGAGCTGAGGATATGACAGCTTACGCATATGTTAACCAGCTCCGGGAACCCACTGGGTTCTAGATGCGCCCCTGGCTGCTTGACACACTCTCTCAGTCCATTTCATCCTGCCTGGCGGGCCTGATCACCATTCCCATCCGGTCACAGGCCCGAGAAGGGGTTAGTGGTTTGTTTAAGATCTCGGAGCTGGTCAACACAGACTCCAGATATCACTGCTGCGCGTGGCCTCTGCCTCGGCGTGAGGCTGGGAGAGAGATGGCCGTGCCTGGGATACAGGAGATGCTCAGAAAGCACCTGCGCCTCGGAGCACCCTCAGCCCCCGGGGGTGCCACATGGAAAATGCTGGACAGTTAATGCTGTCGGAAGCCACCCTCCACCAGCGAGGACCAGCGAGCGGTGGATGAGTCCCCGGCTCCTTGTCCCCGCTTTGGGGGTGGGTAGTTCTCAGGCATGTCGTGTCCTGTGTCTTGAGTTCCTCCGGGGGGCTAAGCCCAGTGGCCTCCTAGGTTACCTTGCTTGGGTAGAACACCCATTTTTTCTTGTCTTCCTGTCCCTGTCTCTTGTCCCCAATAAACTCCTTAGCTCAGGAGTTAAGCTCAGCTTGGGCCATCCTTAGCTCAGGTTCTGCAGGACCCTGAACCGAGTGAGATTCCAGGGGGTCCTGGCATGTCTGCTTAACCTCGATGCCCTGCAGTGGGGACAGTGACTGTCAAAGAGGAGGCACACGGCAAGCGCTTCACTCTGAGGTGGGAGAGTCAGACACAAGGAATGACGTCATTGATCTTGCATTTTATGAGTTTTGCTCAGGAAGGGTGGAAAGGGCTTGGCAACCAGGCAGTGCCTTCTAGAAGCTTGGGGTCCAGAGTGCAGCTCAGACACGGGCATGGACAACTTCAATGCAGCATGAAGGGTGTCACCATGGAGGTGTTGAATTCATGCAGGCTGCATGGAGGAAGGCAACTAATTCAGCCCCGATGGAAAGCAAGTCAAGGAAGGCTTCTCCAAGCAGGTGAGCATGGGATTACACTTGGTAGATGACCTGAGATTCCACTGGAGGATAAGGAAAGAGAGGGACAGTGTGAGCAAGGACAGTGCCCTGCACAAAGGACAGGATCAATAGTGTCAGTTATGGCTGGACCACAGGGCACGGGGAATACAACTTGAGAGACAAGCCATCCTGGATGACCTGGGCCTGCATCCCGCATCTGTCACTCAGGGAGCTGGATGGCCACAGCCAGGTATGGACAATGCAGCGCTGTGTTAGCTGGTGTCTGCGGGCCCCACTGGGGCAGGATTCTGGGACCGTGGGCTGGGAGCAGCTGGGTGCCAGGTGGCTCCGAACCGCAGCCCCGCGTTCCTGGGTAATGCAGAACAGCTGAGCATCCCCAGCCCTTTCCTCATGGCGCATTGTCCACGCAGGCCTCCCGTTGGCAGAAAACCCCACTGTCATTCTTGAGCGCTCTGGGGATTTGGGCCCGTCCACAAAGCCTGGCCCTCGCTCCCCTCCCATTCATTAATTACTGTCTTCCGAATCTTCCATTCAGTAGGCCCTGAGCACAGGTTTTGGGGAGAGATAGACCAGGGAAGAATGCCGGCCATCTGATACGGCTGGACTCTTAGGAGAGTCACCAGGCCACGGGGTTCGTTAATTAGGAATTCGAGGCCTGCCATTCAAAGATGCTTGATACACGGCTCTGAGCTTCATTATCTCCTCGGCCAAGGGAGCAGTTGGCCGCCTCCCTGCCAAGCCACCCCACCCCTGGGAGGGAGAGCAGTTTCCCTGGATTGTGACCAGCACCTGACGCTCCAAGACAAAGCTCTCCAAGCGAGCCCGGGCCAGCCTGCACGGAGCCAGTCGGCTGGGGCCGAGCATCCGCTTTCCGACTCTTCTCACCCACCCGCAGCCTCACCTTCCTCATCCTCATTGGGCAAAGGCGGCCAACACCAGACCCAGCTGTGTCTGAAGGAGGCCCTGGAAGGAAAGAGAGGGGGCAGCCAGGGACTCTAGGCGAATGGGTGATGTCAGAAAGTCATCCCTATTCTTTCCTTCCTTGGCATCACTGTGACCTTCGCTGGCCTGGGCCCCGGGAAGGTCACGGGGGAAACTCCACCTTCTCACTTGACGGGCTTCTCTCGCAGGACAACCTGCTTGGGAAATTGGGATTTTGAGGCTCAACAACCAATACAGTTCGGATTGAAAACTTCCAGTTGCCCATCCAGATCCGGGAGTGAACCCGGCTGCGTGCTTTGTGGCATCTTTTTACTAGTTCACAGGGGCGTAGAGCAAAGGAAACTAGTCCAGAAATCTAGACACAGAGGGAAGTTGAGGAGTGGCTGAGAGCATTTGGGGGCCCTGGGAAGCTTGTGACTTCAGAATTGAGGGGGAAAGGAGAACAAATAGTCTGGTTGAGCAAAGCGGGCTAGCTTTCTTTTTTTGAGCAAACTTTCTAGAAACATCCCAAAGGTTGAATGCTTGCAGCTACAAGGAAAACGGACAAAAATGGTGATGGCAGTTTAGTTTTCGTTTGTTTGTTTTGTTTTGACATTTATTTTGTTTTGTTTTGTTTTCTACAGCGCATGGGTGAATGGTCACAGCTTTCTCTCTGTGACAGGGACAGCCTGGTGTGTCGTAGTCCTGTCTTTCTGTCTCAGTCTGAGATGTGAGAGTCGGGGCAGAGGCTTGGGGACAATGGGCTGGCTTGCCCTGGAGGGGGCATCCCTCCTGCTCAGAGCGAGGCAGGAAACGCTGCTCTGGAAGCTTCTCCCGCACTGGGGGCGGGGGTGGGGGTGGGGTTGGGGTGCCGAGAGCTCCGAGGCCCTGCCTCCAGCCTCCCGGTGACCTGCTGTCTCCTCAGGCTCCTGCTCTGCACAGCCGTCCCGGCCTGGACGCCACCTGAGGGTGCCTTCTGCTCCTCCAAGCCCCAGGCCCAGCGCAGGGCCCCGTGGGGATGCTTTCCCTGAATAGCCCGCCCACTGCCCGCAGGTGGAACGGTGCATCCTGCATCCGGCCAGTCCCCTGGACCCTCCAGCCAGTTCCTCTCGCAACACGCGCTACCAGGAAGGGGGGATTTCTGCCAGCTCATCTGTCTCAAAGTCAAGCACCTGGTTTGCTTCCTGGCACATAGTAGGCCCTCGGTACATTCCTGCTGATTGAACAAGTGAGCATCTTGCTGATTGAATTCTCAGGGCATAGCTGCTGAATTAGAGAATGCTAAATGAACTTCTCACCAAGACCCCAATGAGTACAGAGCTTGGGCCTTACCATCCCTACATAACAAAGGTGGGGGGGGGGGAAGGGCTAGAGAAGTTAAGCAACTTGTGTGAGGACACGATGCTCTGACTGGTGGAGCCGGCCCAACCCCCAGGCCTGATCCCCAGGCTCGATCCCCAGGCCTGATGCCCAGGCCTGATCCCCAGGTCCGCTGCTTGTGCGAAGGTGACGGGGAGGCTATGGGCTCCGTGTGGAAGGTCACTGCAGTCTCAGGACTTGGCCTCTCTTCTTGCAGCAGCCATGATGAGGCCTTGAATTTCACGGCCAGGACCATTGCTGGGCTCTCTGGACCTTCCCTGTCCTTGTCCAGCTGTCCCCTCTCCCAGGCCCCCCGGAAGGGCACCCCAGGCTGGAGCGGTGAAAGGAAAGGATTGTGCTGTCACCCGCCGCTTGCCGGGGAACATGACATTGGGCCAGATGGGCCAGCCAGGCACGGCTCAGGCCACGTGGGGTGTTTTGGGCAGATGTTGGCCCCCGGCCACCAAGGGCCACCCTGCTGGGCCCCCGCTCATCTGGCCCAGCTGTGCAGGGACTTTAGCACTTAATCCACAAGCTTGTTCCTTTCAGCTCTGATTGGCTGCTGGTGACATCATAGGAATTTGGGAGAAGTGATTTTATGGCATATCCTGTTATATATGCTTTTGATTAATAAACATTGGGCAATCAAATTAATTATGTTATTATAAATGCAGATTTCTTGGCAAAATAGTTTGAAAATGTGATGTTCAGTCAAGCCAGGCTTGATGAGGTTGGTAACCCCCTCACCATGTAAATGAGTCCAAAAGCCTGCAGGGGAGGTTTTTATCTAAATTAATGTCCAAACCGGAGGTTTCTGACCCACCCAGGGTCCCCCTTTTCCATTTTACCATCTGGTAGCTCTTCCAAGGAGATGGGCAGATTTCGTAAATGTCTTTCATAAGGCAGTGCTGCTCTAGGGTATGTCTGTAAGAAGGCATGCATGTATGTGTGTATGCATGTGTGTATGCATGTATGTGTGTGTGTACTGACAGAAGGCAGGCATGGATCTTCAGTAAGAAGTTCTCTAGTTATAAGGCAGGGTTGCTGCATTCATTTCCTGGGCTGAGGTAACAGTGCCCCATTGTCGATTGGCTTCCTCAGCAGGAAGGTACCGCCTCAGAGTTCTGGAGGCTGGAAGTCCAAGACCAAGGTGTCAGTCGGCAGGGTTGGCTCCTTCAGAGGCTGTGAGCGAGAATCTCGCTTTTGCCTGTCTCCCGGCTTTTCAGGGTTTGTTGGCCATCATAGCTGGTCCTGGCTGACAGAAGCATGACCTCAACCTCCGTCTTTACCTTCACATGCCATTCAGCTTGTGTGCATGTCTGGGTCCAAGGTCCCCTTTCTCACTGGGACCCCAGTCATCACTTCATTAACTAATTACATTTGTAAAGACCTATTTCTAAAGAGGACCGCCTTCTGAGGCACTGGGGGTTAGAACTTCAACCCATGAGTTTTGGGGGACACAATTAAGCCCAATACAGGTGCCTTTAACCGGAGACTATATTGCATAACAAAAAGAGCGTTGTCTAGGATATTTTTATCTTGAGCAAATCTATTTCCTCAGAGAACATGAATTTCTTAATGCGTAAGATGGATGTAATGCTAATTATAGGAATGGAACATTCATATCTTGGTTTGTCCAGAAACATGGCAAATGGAGGACCAGAGAGGGTCTTGCTGTGACTGCGCTCACACAGAGAATACGGTCAGCATCCGTGGGCCTGGATTCCTGAGCTGGACTGGCTCTTTCTTTTTTCTCAGGTGGCCTGTCCATCTTCATGTATGCTTTCCACATTGAAGTATTTTCCTTCTCTGCATATGCATGGAGAGAGCATAGGAAAAGTCTCCTGAATTAACTGTGAGGGATCTAGGCTGTGGAGTCAAATCTGCGTGTACTTATTAGTGTGGGTGTAGGTGTTAGTAAGTCTTTCATTAAACATGCCTGGTTTAACACCTGTCCTATGCCAAGAATGTTATTTAGCTTATGAGCTGGAAGACAGTAAACATAAAGGTGGTGTCCCCCAAGCAATGCCTCGCTCCATGCCGTTTGTGAGACACCTACTAATACAATAACACAGAATGTTTGAAAGTGAAGGAATGGGAAAAGTATATCAGACACATGCTAATAAAATATAGATATTCCCAAGTAATATAAGAGAAATACATTTCAAGTCAAAATTATCAATAGGAATTTAGAAGGTTGTGACTTATAATAAAAGGAACACTTTATCAGATTATATAATAATCATGAACTTTAATGCAACTAATAAGATAACTATTATCTGTATAAAGCAAACGTTTACAGTTATAAAGAGAAATTGGCAAATCTATAGTCAGAATGAGATAGTTTAATAAAAGGAAGATAAAACTTAGTAAGGATATAAGAAATTTGAACAACATACTGAAAAGCTTAAGGTGCACATAAAAAGGCAGATAATAGATTTAAGAGCATCCATGTGTTGTTTATAAACATTGACCAAGCAATAATCTAGAATGAAAGTTGCAACTGGTACCAAAAATTACATCAAATAGATTATTCCTTCTAACCACATTGCAAGAAAATCAGAGATCAATGAAATGATGGTATCTTTCAAGCTCACCATATGTTTAGACACTAAAAGAGAAAAAAGGCAACTTAATAATTCATGAAACAAATTAGAAAGCATAATGTATTTAACAAATTATTTAAAACTAAATGACAAAATCATTATTTATACAAATCTGTTGGGTAAAATTGAAGTGTGAGATGGGAGTTTGAAACTTTTAAGGTGTATATAAAGAAATATTAAAGTTTAAAAATTAATGAAGCAAGCACTTAGTTTAATAAATTAAAGAGCAATAGAGTAAACCCAAAGAAAACAGAAGCCAAGATATAATAAAGATGAGCAGATATTAGGAAAACTAAAAAGACAATGAAACCAAAGCTGATTCTTTACGATACTATTGAAACAGAAAAATCTCTGGTCAGATTGAGAGGGAAATGACAAAATCCACAAAAATATTAGGAACAAAAAAGGTTAGTAAGGGGCACAATAGAGATTTTGTGAATAACTGATACAATAAATGTGACAATTTATATGAAAGGGATAATCATCTACACTAATAAAAGAGAAACATGGTAATTAGCGTACGACCGCTACCCTTTTCATTGGCTAATCAGTGAGTATATGCAAATTAACTGTCAGCCAAGATGGCGGCTGGCAGCCAGGCAGCTGAGCGAGCACGAGGCTTGCTTGCTGCAGACTCCAACGTTCCCCGCCTAACTTGCCAGCCTCTCAGTTGCAACTCTAAGCAACTATATACTATGTTGCAAATAAGAAGCTAAACAAAACCCCAGAAAAGGGCTTCCATTCAGCCGGGCTCGGACCGCAACATTGTATCGATGTTTTCAGCAGCGAGGCCTCAGAGCTAAAGCTGGCCCAGAAAAAAAAAAAAAAAAAGAGAAGAAAACAAGGAGCGGTTGGAAGCTTTAGTCACTCGCCAGCCGGAAAACAGCCCTCAGCCCCTCACCCAGACTGGCCAGGCACCCCAGTGGGGACCCCCACCCTGATCCAGGACACCCTTCAGGGCAAACCAGCCAGCCCCTACCCATGCACCAGGCCTCTATCCTATATAGTAAAAGGGTAATAGGCCTCCCAGCACCGGGATCAGCGGAGCAGCGAGGCTCCCGGCACCGGGATCAGCATGACAGGGGGCAGCGCCCAAACCCCCTGATCGCCCTGCGGCTCTGTGTGTGACAGGGGGCGGGGCCACAACCTCCCTACTCTATTTGTGACAGGGGAAGGCACCCCAACCCCCTGATCTGCCCTGCTCTGTGCCTGATAGGGGGGAGCTCCCCAATCCCCTGATTGCCCTGCGGCTCTGTGTTTGACAGGGTGCAGCACAACAACCCCCTGATCGGCCCTGCTCTGTGGGTGATAGAGGGTGGCGCCCCAACCCCCCTCCACGGGCCTTGCTCTGTGTGTGACAGGGTAGAGCCATAACCTCTCCATCAGCCCTGCCCTGAGTGTGACAGTGGCAGCGCCCCAACCCCCTGATCCATCCTGCTCTGTGTGTGACAGGGGGCGGCACCCCACCCCCCCCCCCCACGGGCCCTGCTCTGTGCCTGATAGGGGGGAGCTCCCCAATCCCCTGATTGCCCTGCGGCTCTGTGTTTGACAGGGTGCAGCACACCAACCCCCTGATCGGCCCTGCTCTGTGGGTGATAGAGGGTGGCGCCCCAACCCCCCTCCACGGGCCTTGCTCTGTGTGTGACAGGGTAGAGCCATAACCTCTCCATCAGCCCTGCCCTGAGTGTGACAGTGGCGGCGCCCCAACCCCCTGATCGGCCCTGCTCTGTGGGTGATAGAGGGTGGCGCCCCAACCCCCCTCCACGGGCCTTGCTCTGTGTGTGACAGGGTAGAGCCATAACCTCTCCATCAGCCCTGCCCTGAGTGTGACAGTGGCGGCGCCCCAACCCCCTGATCGGCCCTGCTCTGTGGGTGATAGAGGGTGGCGCCCCAACCCCCCTCCACGGGCCTTGCTCTGTGTGTGACAGGGTAGAGCCATAACCTCCCCATTGGCCCTGCCCTGAGTGTGACAGGGTGCAGCGCCCCAACCCCCTGATCCGCCCTGCTCTGTGTGTGACAGGGGGCGGTGCCCCAACCCCCCAATCGGCCCTTCTCTGAGCCTGACCAGGGGCTGCACTTAGGAATTG
>NW_005369964.1:3726952-3746118 GCF_000412655.1 Myotis brandtii
CCCGGCACCCAGCAGACCCAAGGCCTTTGTGGCAGCACTAAGGAGCAGCAAGCCAAGCGGTAGGAAGCAGCAAGCAGGTGGGCAGTAACAAGGGAGGGGTCCCGGACTGCAAGAGGGCACATGCTGGGCTAAGGAACCCCCCACCCATCCCCAGTGCACGAATTTCGTGCACCGGGCCTCTAGTATATAATAAAAGGCCAGCAACCATAGTGTAATGACCAGAATGACTGCTTGACCAGTCTCTATGAGGTACATTGAACACCTCTCAGTCCCTTCCCCATCCCCCACCCTGCAGCCCACAGGCTCTGATGGCAGCATGGCAAAGGGGGAACCACAGCGAACTAGAGGGTGGTGGCAGGGTGGGACTGGGGACTGGCAAGCGGGCAGAAATGGCCCTGATCACAGGCTAGGCCTAGGGACCCTACCTGCACATTATTGGAGCCTCTCCCACTTCCTCAGCAGCTCTAAGGATGTCTTACTGCGGCTTACGCCATCAGTCAGACATCCCCTGAGAGCTCCTGGGCTGCCAGAGGGATGTCTGACTGCCAGCTTAGGCCCAATCCCCTGACGGGATCTGGACTGCAAGAGGGCACAAGCTGGGCTGTGGGGACCCCTACACACACACTTCTAGTGCATGAATTTTCATGCACCAGGCATCTAGTTATTGAAATAATATGAATGAATAGAATTGAAGTGAAAGAATCAAATATCTAAATAAACCAATTACTATCACACACACACACACACACACACACACACACACACACACACATTTGGTGGCATACAAAACAGCAATGTATTTCTTCTAGAAAGCCACTGGGTCATGAGTTTTATCAAACTTTCAGGGGACCAATAAACTATGTCTTTTACAAATTGTTCCTGAGTAAAGAAAAAAAAGAAAACTACCCAACTTACTATAAAATGCTAGCATTAGCTTGATTCCAAAACTGGAGGCCAGTGCAAGGAGAGAATTATTATAGGTCACTGTTATTAAGACAGACAAAAATCACAAATAAAATAGATCAAATTCGCCGAAACCGGTTTGGCTCAGTGGATAGAGCGTCGGCTTGCAGACTGAAGGGTCCCAGGTTCGATTCCGGTCAAGGGCGTGTGCCTGGGTTGCGGGCACATCCCCAGTGGGAGATGTGCAGGAGGCAGCTGATCGATGTTTCTCTCTCATCGATGTTTCTAACTCTCTGTCTCTCTCCCTTCCTCTCTGTGAAAAATCAATAAAATATATTTTAAAAAAATAGATCAAATTCAGTTGTGTTTGAAAATTATACTGGATTTATCTCTGAAATGCAAGATGTGTTTAATGTCATAAAGTCTATTAAAATAAACCACACATTAAAATAGAAAAAAATGTATAAGCATCTCAATTGATGCAGAAAGATAATTTGAAAAAATTCAGTACACCTTTTTCATAAATACTTTTGATACACTAATATGGGAAACTAAGAAAAAAGAGGGTCTAGTATCAACTTATACTATAAAAACTTCTCAATAAAATTAAGATTTAAATAACACAATACAGTAATATGGTTATCTAGCCATACAAAAATTAAACCAGAAAGCAATAATATACAATATCTAGAAAATCCTAAAATACTGGGAAATTAAACAACCTTTTAAATAACCTATTAAAGAAGAAATTGCAATAAAAACTGGAAAGCAATACCAGAAAAACAATAGAAAAAATCAATGAAACCAAAATCTACTTCTTTGAAAAAAATAATTATATTGATTAATTTCTAGACAAGTAGATTTAACAGAGAGAAGACTTAAATTACTCCTAGCAGGAATGAAAGAGGTAACATTCCAAACAATGGTAAAAATATTAAAAGGACAATAATAAGATATTATGATCAACTTCAGGGCCAAAAAACAGTAACTTAGGTAAAAAGAATAAAGTCATTGAAAAATACGAAGTATTAAACTATCTCAGGAACATGATCTGAAAATTCCCATATCTATTATATAAATCTAATTTGTAGTTTAAAAAGCCAAACAAAACCCACAAATAAAATAATAACAATTTCTGGCCCATAAACTTCACTGTTGAATTCTGCCAAGTATTTAAAGACTCTAAACAATTCTATGGCTATGCATCCAGAGCATATGAGGTGAGCGAATATTTCTCAACTCTTTTTATGAGTCTTGCATGATCATAATTGAACCTGACATCTTTATCTTTATTACACATAAAGAAAAATACGGAGCAATATCCCTCCACAATACAGAGGTAAGAATCCATTAGACATTCCTTCTTGCAAATCAAATCCAACAACACACATACAAAAAGTCAAAATGTGCCAACCCAAAGGAGCTTACCCTAGCAATGCAAGTTTGGCTTAACATTGTAAAATTAATTGATGTAAAATAAACAAGTAAATCAGTTTTAAAAAATCAATGTAATTCACTATAATAGCAGGCTAAAAGGGAAAATCAGTAGATACAGAAATATATTTTATTTATTTACTTAAAATAAATTTTTATTGATTTCAGAGAGAGAGAGAGAGAGAGAGAGAGAGAGAGAGAGAGAGAGAGAGAGAGAGGGGGGGCCCACAACCCAGGCATGTGTTCTGACCGGGAATCAAACTGTGACCTCCTGGTTCATAGGTTGACACTCAACCACTGAGCCACACTGGCTGGGCCAGAAATATATTTTTTAAATTTAACATCTATTCATGATAAGACAAAGAAACTATAAAAACAAACCACCAATAAACTCCTTGTAAACTAGGAATGGAAGGAACTTCCTCAACCTGATCAAGGGAACCCAGCGACAAACTAGCATTAACACCATACTTAATGGCAGGAGACAGAATGTTTTCCTCTAAAGACCAGAACCAAGGCACGTCTGTCCACGCCTCCCATTGCTACTTCACATTGTACTGATGGTCCTAGATTTTCAATTAGGCAAGAAAGAGACATCAAAGGCATCTGGCTGGAAAGAAAGGAGTAAACCATGATTGTCTCTGTAGAAAATTCCAAGAAAAATATAAAAGAAAGTTTATAACTTATAAGTGAGTTTAGCAAAGCCCCAAGATACAAAGTCAGTATACAAAAATAAAATATATTTCTCATACAAGCAATGAACAATTAAAAGTTGAAATTTCCCCTGGCCGGGTGGCTCAGTTGGTTGGAGCATCATCCCATACACCAAAAGGTTGCAGTTTTGATTCCCCATCAGGGAATATACTAGGTTGCTGGTTTGATCCCAGGTCGGAGCGTGTAGGGGAGGCAACCAATCAATGTTTCTCTCTCACATTGGTCTCTCTCTCTTTCTCTTCCTCTCTCTCTCCAATCAATAAAAACATATCCTTGGGTGAGGATTTTTTAAAATGAAATTTAAATAAACAATACCCATTTAACCAAACATCAAAAATATGACACACATTGGGAAAAACTTAACAAAACATTTGTAATATCTGTACACTAAAAATCTACAAAACACTATAGTAAATAAATGAAGAGATCAAACATGGTAGGGACTGGAAGACTCAGTATTATTCAATTAGATGTCCTTAAATTCATCTCTAGATGCCCCCAAAATCCCAATCAAAATCACAGTAGGATGGTGTTTTTTGTTTTTTAATCAGCAAGCTGGTTCCAAAATTTATATGGAAATGCAAAGCACTTAAGATACAGTTTTGGGGAATTTCAGTACCTGATTTGAAGCTTTCTATGAAGCGGCAGTAATCAAGCCATTGTGTTGTTAGTGTAAAGACAGACATAATAGGTCAGTGGAAAATAATGGAAAGTGGAAAATACATCCTCAATATATGGTCAATTGAATTTCAACAAAGCATCCGAAGCAATTCAAAAGGGAAAGAATAGTCTTTTCAACAAATGGTGCTTGAATAATCGGACATCCAGATGGAAGAGAACGAAGCTCAACCCTTACCTCACACTATATAAACAATGACTTCGAAATGAATCACGCACCTAAATATAACAGCAGCTAAAACTATTAAACTTCTAGATACAAATGAAAAAAGAAAAGTTGGGACCTTGAACTAGGCAAAGATCTCTTAGATAAAACACAAAAAAAACATGAATCATAAAAAGGAAAAAAATCATAAATGAAACCATAAAAATTAAAAACTTTTGCTCTTCATAAAACAGCTAAGAAAATTAAAAGGCAAGCCATGGACCAAGAGAAAATATTACAAAGCATTTGTCTGACAAAAGACTTGTCTTCAGACTGTCTAAAGAACTCTTATACTCAACAAGAAAAAGAGAAATAACCTGATTTAAAACACTGTGGGCATAATTGTTGAGCAGACATTTCACCTAAGAAGATACAGGGATGGAAAATAAATACATTGAAAAAACTCAAAATGATTTGTCTTTCAGGAAAAATAAATTAAAACTACAAACCAAAGGTGCACACCTACAAGAATAGCTAAATTTAAAATGACCGATGATATGAAGTACTGGTGAAAATGTCAAGCAAAGGCCACTTTCATACCTGGTGGCTGGGGATGCAAAATGTTGCAGCCATTTGAAAATAATTTGGTAGTTTCTTATAATATATATTTACTTAAAGCTTTCTTACCTTCTTTTTTTTATCCAAAGAAATAAAAACCTGCCCCCATACAAAGAATTGTACTTGAATATTCATAGTAGCTTTATTTATAATCACACACACAAAAAAACTGAAAGCAACCCAAATATCCATTAACTGGTAAATGGATAACAAATTGCGGTATATCATACAATGGAATATTACTCAGTCACGAAAAGGAACATACTGCTGATATTTGTAGCAACATTGATGAATCTTAAATCCATTATGCTAAATGAAGAAACCCAGACACCAAAAGCTACATACTATGATTCCATTTGCATGAAATTTAAAACATGTATTTGCACAGGAAGATCAGTGGTTGGACGGGACAGGGTCAGAGAGCAACGGACATGAGGGAACTTGTTGGGGTGATGAAGACAGTGTATTCCGTGATGGTGACTTTTTACATCTGTCAAAACGTCAAACTGATGAGTTTTATTTTATGTAAATTACTAGAGGCCCGATGCACGAAATTCATGTAAGGGTCTTGGCCCTCGCAGCCTTGGCTGCCTCGTGGGCCCACACCCCCACACTGGTTGTTCTGGAAGGTCATTCCAGAAGGTCATTCCGCCATCTGGTCTAATTAGCATATTAGCTCTTTATTATATAGGATAACTCAATCAAGCTGATGTAAACACTACTATAAATACTGTTGAAAGAAGAGTCAAAGGCTGGGAGCATATAATCACAATGGACTTATCTTTCTCTCAGTAGATCAAGTATGCAAATGAAAACACCTTTGGGCATAATTTTACTACCGGGTGAGTGTCTGAAATTATAAAGATGGCAATGCCAAGACCAACCACTCTATTTTGGTAGAATAACTGGGCAGCTGCAAAAAGGGAGAAGATATTCCTTCTGGCTTCCTGGCAGGTGGGGCAACGTTAAGAGGTGAGTTTGAACACAGGTCACCAGAGCCCTGCTAAGGACATGGAGTCCTGAGTGAGTGTCATCAGATATAAATGCCGATGCAGATTTGAATACAATTTATGATCCTCCAGGGGGCCAGCCCTGTGAGGACCAATACTCAGTCTTATCTGGCGCTGTGCTCTCAGGACGTGGACCTGCGCCTGAAAATGATAGAAAGAGTAGAACATGAAATGAAGATGAAGGGCGCAGAGTTGGTGACAGTCAGCCACGGGCCAGGCCAGATCAGCACCCGCTGTCCAGTGTCCCGAACATCAGAGGTGGCTGCACCAGGGGTGACATGCATGGGCCAGTGTTGTCGGCAGCGAACGCGGGACCAGGGTTGCTTTCACACTTCAGCAGCGCCAGCACTGCTGCCATGGCTGGTGGGATGCACAGCCCAGTGCTGTTGGTGGTGTCAGTGGTGAAGGTCGTACTGGTGGTGTACACGGTCCAGAGGCACCAGCTTGGCCCCAGCCACAGGTGAAACTGTGACTGCGATTTCAGTTGCCTGGCCTCTTCCCCTGAAGCTGTCCTTTTCCTGAAATTGCTTCAGACTTTCTGTTTCTTCTGTCAATGCCCCAACATCCTTCTCATTAAATCCGTTTCTTTTTAATTCAATTAGAGTCGGTTTCTGTTGTTTGCAACCGAGACCCCTGACGATTGCAGATGCACAGCTGTTAGAACGAATGAACCGGATCTGTGCGAATCAACGAGAATCAATGTGGCTAAGTCTGAAGCGCAAGTTTGAGTAACAGGATGTGGCAGGAGGATATACACAGTGTGATCCCATTCCCTTAATTGTAAGCACACACCAAACGATACTGTTTATTATTTATAGATACAAAAGATACGTATGGATGGGAAAGATACGCAACAACTTCGAAATGCAAATGGCCTCCCTGGGAAAAAAGAGGGAAGAATGGTTACAAAGGGGAATTCAACTTGATCTCAGAGGTATTAGTTTAAAGGAGTCAGAGCAGATGTATTGTTTGATCGGGGTGCGGGAGCATGGATCTTTAGGGACTTATCTTTACTTCTATGCATAATTATCAAAGAGTACACACACTTCTTTTCCCCGCCTGCCCAGTCTCCCTCACGCCCGATGGTGACCCAAGTCCCCATGCCAGGACCCAGGGAGTCCCCAGAGTTGAGTTTTAAATCTCCTGGCCAAGGTTACGGACTCTTTCCCTCTTGGGAAAATGTGACCATTGTAGTTACAGCCACCGCTGCTTCCTTTGTCAGAATAATCAAGTCTTTCATACAAATGTAACGGTGCTCAGTGATAGGAAATTTGCCCCCCAAATTGGATTAAGGACATTATAAAATAGAATTGAACATTTAATGTATAGTTTAAAAGTTGTTTCATTGAAGCAATATAAAGAGGTCTTTATAAATGCTATTAAATAATAGAATACAATGAATCTTTAATTTACTGTTTAAATAGTGGTTACATTCTTAAAATAAAAAAGGCCAGTCTTAGTGTCTCATCATTTTTTAATAGTTTCTTAGCAAAGACTACAATTAAGGATAATATAATTAATATATCAGCATATATAGATATATAGTTAATATAATATATTTTACATTTTCATATATAGATGTATAATGTATACTTACTATATAATATACAGAGTTGGAAAAAAGTCAGTTTACAGTTGTGATTATGCAAAACACGGAGTATATTCTTATATTCTTACTAGAGGCCCAGTGCATGGATTCATGCACTGGTGGGGTCCCTTGGCCTGGCCTGCACCCTCTCGCAATCCGGGACCCCTTGGAGGATGTCAGAGGCCTGGTGCACAGATTCGGCCCGATCCTCACAGGCCAGACCGATGGACCCCACTGGTGCATGGATCCCCTTCCCTCTCCCCTCTTCCCTCTGAGATTCATCAGTCTGTTCCATGTTTCCATGCCTATACATTGAGTGTCTGCCCCCTGGTGGTCAGTGCATGTCATATCTACTGGTCGAACGGTCACTTATGCTTTTATATAGAGAGATTTATTAATTATTGTATTATTTTTCTGAGAGAGAGAGAGAGAGAGAGAGAGATTCACTGTGCTGTGCTTATAAAAATCTGATGCTCTTACAAGAGTGTTAATGCTATAAAATGCGTCTTCATTGTTTTCTGAAAGGCTGATGCCTGTGGTGGGATTAGTAAAACCAAAGCCCTGTGCATCCTGTGTAGTGTTCATCCTTGTATTTTCAGAACACTCATCACTATCTACATGTGTTCCCCTCTTTTAAAATTCAGAGCTTCCAACTAGATATGCAGGCCAGGAATAATGCCCACGTGGTTAATGAAAGGTCTGATGCTCAGAGAGAACCACCCATCAATGCTTTCACATTGTTTTAGGGATAAGGAAAGATAAGATTCAGGTTCTTTAGCTGTTTTTCCAGAATAATTCCACTTAATGATGTTGACTTGGCCCAGAACCTGCCCTATGACCTCTGGATTACTAAGACAACTTGGCAGCTTAACTGAACAAACATTTAAAGGACAGTGTCTGTGTAAGACACTGGAAAACCCAAGACAAATGAAATACGGTCCTTATGCTCATAGTGTAATGGGTAAGACAAGCTCCTCGGATCAGGTCAATTGAAATTTGAAAGGCTTGTCTAAGATGCAAACACAAGTAATTATGGGAAACTCACCCAGGCTGGAAGGTCAAAAAAGCTGAATAGGTATTAACCAAGATGAGAAGAGAACCCAGGGCATTAAAAGCAGAGGAGGCATCATAAACTGAGGTGTGAAACTGCATGATGTGAGGTGACATTGACAGGCTTCATTAGTAGAGGCAAAGGGGCAGAGTGGGAGATAGGTAAATTTTGGGTTTGGTCGTTGCCAAGGTTTTGAAGAAACAGACTGCTGCATCCTTTCCCCCCCAAACACTCTGGAGGAACCACAGGGGAAAAAGAGAGAAAACTGTAAGAAACACACTAGAAAAAATTTAGTAAGAGGTAGTAAAGAGTATCTAAATGGAGGGAGAAATATACCATATTCATAGAGAGAAAACATTAATATCATAAAGATACTCATTTTACCTAAATTGATCTCTCTATTTCGTGTAGTTCCAATTATGGAACTTGACAAGTGATTTCTGAAATATATACCAGAGAGTAAAGATTAAACCTTCAAGCCTAGCTAGGACTCTTCTGAAGGGGGAAAGTCAGAAGTGGTGATACCAGAACTTAGCATTGATGATGAAACTGTAGATATCATAGGAGTGTGGAAATAGAACAGAGAAAGACACATTGACCACTGGGGTGTCAGGGGGAAATCCATCTACATGTGCAGGGGATTTTGGTACACATCAGAGTAGCATGTGCAATGACAGAGTGGAGAATAGACTTCAAAAATCAATTTCTATATGTAAAAATAGAAAATTGGATCCCTACCTCATGCCATGTACAAAGATTAATTCTAGATGGATTAAGGTCTCAAATGTAAAACAAAAATACTAAAAATGTTTGTCAAAAATAAATGGGAATATGCTTTACTTCTTGAGAATTAAATAGAACTTTAAACAAGACACAAAAGTATTGACAAAGGATAAAAAAAACTTTAATTTACTAAAATTAACCAAACTATCCTTTAAAAAAAAAAGACAATCTATGAACTAAGAGAAAGAAGATATTTGCAATACACACACCTAACAAAGAATTAACATAAAAATCAAGTAATCACTTCAAAAAATGGACAAAAGACACACAAATAATAAGGTCAATAAACATATAAAGAAATGTTCAAAACACTTGGTAATAGGAAAATGTAAACCAAGACCACAAAGATCTATTGTATATCATTTCAATTGGCAACGTTTAAAAATTCTGAAAATTCCAAGGTGATATATTACAGAATTCACAGGATCTTCTATGTATTACTGGTGAGGGAAAACTGATGTAAGGACTTCGAAAATCAATTTGACATTACCTCCTAAAGGCGAGTTTTCACAAAACCAATAACTGTAGTAATTCTGTTTCTAGGAATAGTCTTGAAAGACATTCTCACACATACACAATGGTAGACATATGCAAGCACACCATAGCTGCACTGCTCACAATTGCAGAAATTTAGGAATAACAGGATGGCCTATCCATGGGAGAGTCAAAGAACAAATTATGGTGAAATACTAGACAACAGTCAAAATTCACTACAGTGCTCCATAGCTCATTGAATATTAGCAATATGAAGTTTCATGGAAAAAGTCCAAAATAGATTAGCAGTTTGACTATTTAAAATCAGCAAATTAAAAGTAATTTTTTTTTTTTAGGAATAACATAGATTCTCTAAATCTATGAAACAAAGAACAAGTTAATGATGAACAGAACACTGAGGATGCTGATCACCGTGGGGGAGAGGAGGCAGGGAATTGGACGGCATATGGGACATATGGTTAGAAATAGTGATTGTCAAAGTCCTAGCTTTTATTTTGAAAGATGAGTTTGAGTTTATGGTTGTGTGTAAAGGAAAGAAAGAAAGAACAAAGGCAGGAAGAAAGAAAGGAAGAGGAAAGGAGGGAAAGAGGAAAGGAGGAAGGAGGAAAAGAAGAAGGAGGAAGAGAGGTGGGAGGGAGGAAGAGTACTGTATAAAAAGCATTAGAAACACTGCCTGAACAAAAAAAGAGAGGTTGTGACTCGCTCAAGGGAACTCGAGAATATACAGAGTAGTTTCTATAATATACGTTACTTCCCTTTCTTTTCTTGGCTTCTGGGGCACCACACTCCTTGTTGTCCAAGCTTTTCCGGTAGCTGCTCCTTCTCAGTCTCCTATTTTGGCCACTTCATTTCCTCTTGATCTCTACATGCTGACGTGTCCTTAAGCCCACATCCTTTTATCTGCATCAACAGCCTAGGTCATCTCCTCTAATGTCATGACTTTAAATACCACCCGTACCCAGGTGGTGGCCAAATATATGTACAAGGACGCATAGGTCTAACTGCCTACTCAGCCCCCACCTGACTGCCGAAGGAGTCCCTCAATGCTGGCAAGGTCAACTGGACTCTTGATTTCCCTCTCAAATCCGCCCCAACCACCTTCCGCGCTCAGTCATGGTGTCACCATTTCTATTGCTCAGCCCCAAACATGGATGCTATCCTCTGACGTATCTTTTCCTGACAACCATGTGTCCATCCATTCGTAAATCCTGTCACTGTTCTCTCCAACTGCGTCTAAGTCAACGGCTTCTTGGACCCCTTCTGCGCATACGTAGGGAGAACTGTCGGCACTGCTCACCTGAATTATTGCCACAGTCTCCTCGCTGTCCCCTACATGTAATCTTGTATTTTTATGACCGATTCTCTGCACAGGGGCCAGGGGATATTTAAAAAACACAATGAGAACTCAGCATACCATGCTTCAGGTATTTCTAGGAGCTTAGGTTGGAGGTAAAATAAATCCCAAACTCTCAGGATATCTACTCCCTGCCTTCCTCTCTCTCACCAGCTGCTAAGCTCTCCCTACTTTCTCTGCACCTGAGCAAGGGCTTTCTTGCTCTTTCATAAACTCACCAAACTCTCCCTTCTGATCTTTTGCGTTGGCTCACAGGAGCATTCTCCTCTCAGCTCATGCTTGGACATGATTTCATGAACCCCCTTATCTAAAACACACCTACAAGCCCACTGCGCTCTAGTTCTTTATCTTGATTTATTTCTCTTTATGATCTTTTTAAAAAATATATATATATTATTGATTTTTTACAGAGAGGAAGGGAGAGGGATAGAGAGTTAGAAACATCGATGAGAGAGAAACATTGATCTGCTGCCTCCCGCACACTCCCTACTGGGGAATCAAGCCAGCAACCTGGGCATGTGCCCTGACCTGGAACTGAAGCGGCGACCTTTCAGTGCACGGGATGACATTCAACCGACTGGAATCCCTGGGACCCTTGAGTCCGCTGGCTGATGCTCTATCCACTGAGCCAAACCAGATAGGGCATCTTTATGATCTTTTTAACATCACTTCAAACCACAGTGTTTATGGTCACCTGGTAAACTGTATTTCTCTCCAAATGGGATGGAAATTACACAAAGGCAGGAATTCATCTGTCAGGTTCACTGTGCTACCTGTAGTGACTGGTAATGTGCCCAGGAATGCTTTGTTCCAGATTATGAATGAATGAAAGGTCTCACTAAAACTTGACCAGAGAGCTTTTCTCTTTACCTGCATTATACAAATGAAAAACTGAGACATCTGTTCAGCGATTTTGTGAAATTCACGTGGGCACTAAGACATAGAACCAGGACTAAGGCAGAAGCAGGTTGACTGCAATTTCATGGATTCAATTCCTCAGTTATATTTCTTTTTGAGCTGGCAAGGAAAGTGCCCTCGGTGGAGACCTACACGGGGGACCCATTGGAATGGATGGAGAAGATCCACAGCCCGCTAAAATATTACTTTATACTTCAGAATTGCCTGCCAAGACTTGAGGAAATATTTTATGTGTGTCTCCTCATTAAGTTTTACTCACATGATTAACTTGCTTAGTAAACCCTTATATACAGAAACAGTGGTGTGAAAAACTGTCTGAATTCTTTCAGGTTTTTGATGGGTGGCTTTAAATCCATGAGGTTTTAGCTGAGTTTTTTATTTCATCAGTGACTGTAAGACTCAACACAAATCCTTTTTAATAAAATGGTGAGACTATGGTAATGATTGGACATGGGGTAGCAGGTAGATACATAATTTGAGGATGGTGGACCTCAGTCTGAGAGGCAGCTAAGGTAGCTTTTGATCATTATATTCTTTGATAAAAATGAATATAAATGAATCATTTCTGCTTATAAAAGTAATAAATGTTAATTTTTGAAAAGTTGGAAAAGGCAATGAAGTACATAGATGATAATTTATTTAGAGGGGAACATTGGTAACTGTGTGTGTCAACGTATCAGCCTTAATGTGTTGGCATCAATATATGTAGCTTTGTGTTCTGCTTGTCTTACTTACATCAATCATAACCATTTTCCTGAGTACATTCCTTGCATGTGTGCTTTTTGATGGCTGCATAATTTCCCATAATGCAATGTCCAAATATTCATTCACCCATTTCCCCAATGTCGGCCATGTCGGAAGCTGCTTTGTGTGTGTGAAGAACCTGGAAAGGAACAACCTTACGTAGAAATCTTTTCTTGCATCTCTGATGATTTCCTGTTACTGAAAGGTGATTTCAAGCGACTAAAAGGAGGCTTAGAGGAATGAAATCAGAGCTATTTAAAACCATGGACCACTGGTGTGAATGCTGTTTCTTCTCTTCAGCTCGTAGGGAAAACGTGTTGGATGTTCTATAAATGTTTGTATTTGGTTATGTATGTTCTAACTTGTCAACACATTGCCCACTCTCAGGGGACAATCTAGTGGCTGTTTCAGAGTAAAACTATGATTCTATGGGTTGACACATACATATTCTTTAACTGGACATTTGTCAAGTGGTTCGTGCACACAGCCCACGCACCAAGATCTTTAGAGGAAAATGTTTCATTGGTCCGTGTCAAATGGTCCAGTGTAGTATATACTCCAAAAAGCCAAATGACGATAGGAGGTGGTAGGCTGTGTTTCTGAAGTCCACATTTTGCAAAACGTGGTCATTGTCAACCCTACAGTAGCCTCAAAAACTTCATGAAACTTCGCAGACCCATGAAATGCCCAGATCTGGGCAACCCTGAGCCATGTAGAATAGGGAAAAAGGGGATTGAGTTGCATCCTGTGCTCCTGCTGCTGCCTGGGGGATATTTGATGAGGTTACACAAGAAGTGCCATCACATGGTCTAGTGGTGAATATGTTCTCAGCATGGACTCCACACAGAGAGGGACTCTTACTCTGAAAGGGACTTCCAGTTGCCCCCTTCATCACCACAGCAACCAGAGCATGTTGATGACAACAGAGACCATAGGCAGAGCAGAGCATGCAGGTTACAGGGAAATCTGCCAGATGAGGCATCAGATAAAAGCCACTTCTAAGTTAGAGAGTTAAGCAGGCAGCCGGTATTTTTGCCCAGCCTATTGCAAGGAAGCAGCACACGCTAAATTTAAATGCAGCTTTGAGCACTTGCAGGTGTAAAGACTCAGAGCTCAGAAGTGCAGGTAATGAAATGGGAAAGAAGTGTGGGAGCCTTATCACTGCGGGGTGAGCATGGCATGGGGGACACGGAGGGCACACTTGACCTTGACCTTGAACCTGCACCAGCAAAGAAAGCACATTCAGAGACGTGTCCATGAGGGTTCCTTGTGTCTGTTTAGGGAGGGGAACAGGGAAGATGGTTGCAAAGCTCCGCTCAGAGTATAATCATTGTTTACTTTTATGCCTAAGCTGAGTGTGGAGGAAACTGAAGAGAATTCACTTCCGAGGGTCAAGTCGTCCACTCTTCATCATTATTGTTAATGTATTAGGCCTGCGACAAACGCCTGGAGGTCCACAATCTCTTATCGGCAACAACAAAGTCCGGAAAGTTCTGAAAACCACACTGTTGAAAACATTTGTGGCCAAGTCATGTGGCCCCAGAGTCTGACCGGAACTGGAGGGAGGCTATTGATAATCATGATCACAGCCCTCAGGGTGTGAATATTCATGTCTTTTGCCTCAGAAATATTCATGTGTTTAGTTATAGGTTGCTGCCTCAGATCCTGCTGGGGCTGTTAAGTCATACACAGTAAATGCATGGATCGTATTGCTTTTCTAAAATCTAAAAACACTTTTGAATTATGAAGCCATCTGCCCAAAAGATTTCAGCCAAGAGGTTTTGGATTTGTATATTAATGCCCTATCAAATTCTAACAGATTTTAAGAAATTAAATATTTGGGAAATAGTTTAACTCTCTTATATATCAGTCTGCTTTCACAATTTTTTCCCCCTTCCCTCCTCAAAATTCCCATTTTAATTATTGATATCTATGAATTCTATACAAGTTCTTATGATAATAATATATGTTAATGAAAAAACCCATGAATACTCTAGTATTAATATATTCATATATATCCATGTATTTGTATATATAAATATATTTGTAAAAATGTATGTTGCTATAACTCCGTATATATAATTTTATATATAACATTCTTTACATGTTCTTAAGTGTTATGAATAGAATCATTTTGCAATTATTTTTACTTTTTATGATGACTATTGATGTTAAAAGCTTTTTCTTATGTGCTTCCTAGCTATTCCTATATCTTCTTTGGTAAAATATTTGTTCAAATGTTTTGCCAATTTTTTTGTTGCTTTGTTTGTTTTCTTGCTATTGAGTGATAAGGCTCATTTTATAATCTGCATGAAGCTCCTTATCAGATCTATGATTTGCAAATATTTCCTCCCAGTCTGTGGGATAGCTTTCCATTTTCTTAACTGTGTGTCTCAAAGATTGAAAGATTTTTATTTTTATTAGGGCATCCTTAATTTTTTCTTTCCGGTCTTTTGCTTTGGCGCTCCTGCTTAAGAAATCATTGTTTAGCCCATTGTCACAAAGATTTTCTCATAGGTTCTCTTCTAGATACTTAATAGTTTCAGCTCTTCTATTGAAGTCTATAATCCATATCAAGTTATTTTTTCCTGTAGTGTGAGACGTGGCAATGTCATTTTTTCATACAGATAATGCAGTTGTTCCCGTTGTTGAAAGACTGTATTACTTCCTCACTGAATAACCTTAGCATCTTTCGGGGGGGGGGGGGGGGAGCGGAGAGTAAGCATGCAAGTGGGGTCTATCTTTGAATTCTTCATTTTGTTTAATGTTTTCCAGACCCGTTCCTATACCAGTATCGCGCTGTCTGTAGTACTTACTTTCATGGTATGTGTTGAAATGAGAAAGTGTCAATGCTCTGCACATGCCCTTCTTTCTCAAAATTATTTTGGCCATGCTCTGCCCTCTGGTTTTTCATGTGCATTTTACAATTGGCATGGATATTTCTTTTTTTAAAATATATTTTATTGATTTTATTTTACAGAGAGGAAGAGAGAGGGAGAGAGAGTTAGAAACATCGATGAGAGAGAAACATCAATCAGCTGCTTCCTGCACACCTCCTACTGGGGATGTGCCCGCAACCAAGTTACATGCCCTTGACCGGAATCGAATCTGGGACCTTTCAGTCCTCAGGCCCATGCTCTATCCACTGAGCCAAACTGGTTAGGGCTTCTTTTTGTTTTTAACTAAAGAGTTTGAAACATTTGTACTGAGCCAGCATTCAATATCTCATAGGTAGATGTCACCTTTAATTTCTATTGTGATGTTTGTAGTTTTCAGTGTTTTATTCCTAGTGTGTATTCACTGTTTATTCATAGTGTTCTAGTCTGTTTGGGCTGCAATGACATAATGCCATAGATTGGGTGGCTTATAAACAACAGAAATTCATTTCTCACACGGAGGCTGCAAGTCCAAGATCAAGATGCTGGCAGATTGGGTGTCAGGTGAGGGCCTGCCTCCTATTCATAGAGGTGAATCTTCTCCCTATGTTCTCACATGGCTGCAGGGTTGAGAGAGCTGTCTGGGGGCACTAACCCCATTCACTAGGGTTCCACCCTAAGTACTTCTCCCAGGCCCGAACTCCTAAAACCATCATATTGGGAATTAGGATTTCAGCATATGAATTTTAGAAGAAATACACATACAGTCCTAACACATAGTATGTTGAAATATAGAAACTCTCATATTGACCCTATATTCTGTCACATTGCTAAACTTAACTTACTCATCGTGGTGTTTCATTTTTAATAGATTCCTTAAGATTTCCTAGGCGTATACTTATATCATCTGCAGTTGACGTTTTGATTCATCCTTCCCAATATATATGCCTTTATTTATTCTCTCTTCATCGCTTTATTGCCCTATCTGGGACATGCAGTATCATGTTGAATGGAAGTGGAGAGAACAGCCTCCCTCTCCTATTTCTGATTATAAGTGGAAAGTGTGAAGCCTTTCCCCTTTGGTGGTAATATCACCTGCAAGTTTTTTGTAGATGCCTTCACTTAGGTTGAGGATGTCTCCTTTAATTCCTGTTTGCTCATGCTTTCGGCCATGTATGTGTTTTAAATGTCATTAATGACTATTCCACATTTTTATACACTTGAATAAGATTTTCCTGGGTATATACCCAGCAGTGAAATTTCTGGATTGAAATGTATTATTAGGTTAAACTTCCTCAGAGAGGACCTGAATTGTGCTCCAAATGTATGGCCTCGACCTCACGTCTCACCAGCGGCATGCCGGCCCCCTTCTCAGCTTATCACTCCAACCAGCTATTATCAGATATTCGTGTGTGACAATATGATGGGTGTGAAATGTCATCTTGCTGCTGTTTTCATTTGCATATTTGAGGTCATTAATGAGGCTGAACACATTTTCTCTTTATGTTGAGTCCCATAATATTCTTTCATAGATTTTCTTTTCAATTCTTTTGCCAATTTTCTTATCAGATGGTTTTTTCTTCCTTTCTAATAAACTTATAGAAGTTTATTGTGTGTTCTGGATACTTTGCCTATGTTAGCTCTATGCTTGATAAACATCTTTTCTCAATCTTGCCTTTTTTTAAAAAAAATTCATTAAATTTCTTGGGGTAACCTTGGTTAACAACACTATATAAGTTTCAAGTGTACAATTCTACAATACATTATCTGTATATACTAGAGGCCTGGTTCACGAAATTCATGCATGGCTTGGGGGGGGGGGGGCTTCCCTCAACCCGGCCTGCACCCTCTTCAATCCGGGATCCCTCTCGCTTTCCAGAACCACTGGCTCCTAACTGCTCACATGCACGCCTGCCTGATGCCCCTAACTGCTCCCCTGCCAGCCTGATGGCCCTAACTGCTCTCCCCTGCTGGCCTGATCCCCCTAACTGCCTATCTGCTCTCCCTTCCTCTCCGTGTCCTTTGGACCCCAGGCGCAGGCATGCTGAGAGCTCTCCTCCCTGGCCCTGCCCCCATCCTGATTGGTCATTACATGATGGCATCCCAGACAATTTGCATATTCCTCTATTATTAGTATAGATTGCATTGTGTGCTCACCACCCAAAGTCTAGTCTCCTTCTGTCACCATATACTTGACCCCCTTTATCCATTTCATCCTCCTACCACCTTTCTTCCCCTCTAGTAACCTCTGCACTTTGGTCTTTGTCTATGGGTTTGTTCCTTTGTTTTATTTGTTTGTTGCTTTCTGTTTTATATTCTACATATGTGTGAAGGCCTTACTTTTTCTTGTAGTTATACTTCTTTTGTTATGCAGAAATGCCAACTGAGAATGGAGTTGGATTTTCCCTTCAATTCCATTGGATTTGGTTCCTTATTATGTTAGGTTTCTTATTAGGTTAGGTTTCTTGTTTTAAAAATTCTTCACTCTACTTATAGCATGACGGCACTTCCTTATGTGGTCTCCTTAAGCTTTAGAGTTTTCCTTCTTACATTAAAGTACTTTATGTTGGAATTACTTCTTGGAGGATATCATGAAGTAGGTTTCTGATCTTTTAATTTTTAAATATATAAGCAATTTTCTCTGAAATTTTTCATTTTTTTCCATACTATTTTTTAAAGCCATCCCTGAACTATGTCAGGTTACTATGTTAGCATAAGTCAATTTTGGTAAGTTTTGTTTTAATGTTTTTCAATCTATTTTCTATAACCCACATGGGCCAGAGAGTTTTAATTATCAGAAGTTTATAATACATCTTGATACCTGTAGGACAGATATCCAATCTTATATTCTTCAAAATTGTCTTATTTTTATTGACACTTTGTTCTTTCATGTTAATTTTATGACATTAAAGCAAGTTCCCTGTCAAACCAAACTATAACTTGGAGGAAATTGGCATCTTTGTGATAGTAATTCTTCTAATTTAAGAACCTGATCATATTTTATTTGGGTCTTTTTCTAAGTACTTAGATAAAATGTTTGTAATCGTCCTCAGAACTATGTTACAAGATTATAATAGTACCATACATAACAGAATTGTTGTTAGTGAGAATACAGTGTTTTTCAGTTAGATGTTTTAGTAGTTGATTATTATTGGTAAATAAGAATGCAACTTTCTTAAATGTTGATCCTCTATCCAACAACTTTGCTTAATTCTCTTATTAACCTTAACAAATTGTCTACAGATTTTAATAACATTCATTAATTTAAATTTATATTATTTAAAATAAATTCAGTTAAAGCTATACATTTGTCTCTATATATTGATTTAATGTCATCACATAAGTTTTGATATGCTGACATTTATTTCTAATTCATTCTAAATATACATAGATTTTCTAAAAAAAATTAATTGTGATTTCATTTTTAGCCCATTATATTTCCAATAATGTTAGGGGGAGGGACATTAACTTATCTTTATTGTTGATTTTAAAAATTTACTTGCATTGTAGTCCTAGAACATGGGCTGCATTATAATGGTTCTTTGAAATAAATATTAAACTAATGTATATTATATTTATATAATATTACACACACACACACACACACACACACACACACACACACACACACATATATAGTAAGTTCTCACTTAACATCATTGACAGGTTTTGTGACTTTAAGCAAAAGGAAAAGAAGATATAATGGAACCAATTTTATCATAGGTTAATTGACATAAACAAGAGTTTAAGTTTGTATAGCATCTTATCAAAGGTATGACAAAATGATGTTTTTGAGGACATTCTGTATACCTCTACATTGTAAGCTAATATATATATAAGGTTATAGAGTGATAT
>NW_005369964.1:3746196-3760926 GCF_000412655.1 Myotis brandtii
ATTAGGTTACTAATACTTTTATTAATGTTTCATATGACTTGGAAAAAATTTAATGTTCTCCCTTTCTCCTATAGGCATAAGGTTATTTTTTTTGTATGTGTATACATTTAACACACGTATGGTGTTTGTATAGCCACATAAGAACACTACTTTAAGCATGGTACATTTTTTTTCTAGTCATCTTATCCTTTATCATTTTTGCCTTCCTGATTTATTGTTTTCTGATAGAGGCACATAAAATATTCCTCTCTTATTCGGATTTTATAATTTCTCCTTATAATTCTGTCATTAGAATTCATTTGTAGATATTTACAATAAAGCGTACTCTTTATAATTTTCCAGGTGGGAGAAATTCAATGATAGTAATTAGCGTATGCCTGAGTGAGTTTCTCTCAAAAGTTCCACCAAACATCTGCCTAGATATCATTGCTTCGCTTGGACAGAATGAAAATCACAACCTCAATCTCATTTGAAGTTGAAACCTGCAGACCTGAGGCAGGGCCTCTGGATCCGAGTTGAAACTGGAATATCACTGGGCTGGAACCTCAGTGACGAAGTCATCCAGGCTGGGCTGAAGCGAGAGAGCTGGGTTCTGATGGTCACTCGCTAGCCTGGGCCTCTGTTTCTTTGTTCTGGGAATAATACCTGTACCTTCCCCGTGGGGAGGAAATTATGTAAATGCAATTGTGTGGCTTATGGTAACCCCACTAATATTTCTACGCTATTATTACATTATTATATTTGAATATCTGCTTTTTTGTTTTCAGTAGTAATTTGTCCCTTTAATTTGGAATATATAGAAATCAATTATAGAAATTGACAGAGAAGTGTTTTATTATTATTTTTAAAAATTTATCTTTATTGTTGAACTATGACAGATATCCCCTTTATTTCACCATCGATCCCTCCTCCCAGCCCCTACTGCTGCCCCCTTCTCCCCCAACCTTGGCCTTCAGGCACTGTTATCTATGATCATGGGTTATGCATATATGCATGTATTTCTGGCCTGCTATGGCTGTAGGAGACAAATGTGTAAGGTGTGTCTTCTACTTTGAAAGGCCTTCTAGGATAGGGGTGGGTATAAGTGTGTAAATAGACATGATGTCCAGATCCCATTGTAAGCATGTTTCAAATATTAAAATATCAACGAATTGAATCTCCACATGAGCCCAGCTGGCTAACAGGCTTGGTCCCATTTCCAGTTTGGTCACTGACTGACATCTCCTGGCTGGTGTGTGCTGAGCCAGAGCTTGAACCTGAGGAGTCTGGCTCCGAAGTCCAGGCTCCATGGACCATGCTACAAATCACCATTACAATAATAACCTTGAGCCCTGGCAGTATTACCCAAGACATGGAAATCAAATACATACGATCACGTAAACAAATAGATGAGGCCAACTAATTCTCCCGTGACATGGAAAACTGTCAGACCACACACATTTGAGCTGAACGTGGATGAGGTTTTTCAGGTATACTTACCAACAGATATAATTTTCCAGTTGGAGGTTAAAGTGTTTGCAAAAGCATAGGGATGGGAAAGTAACAGCGGATTTTTAATGGCTGCACATGTAAGATGCTTGAGGGGGATGAAGAAGAGTGGAGGATTATAAGTATAGGAAGGGTAGGCATGGCTTAACATTACTTCTTGGATGCTGTGACTCCCAAACTCTCTTCCTGCATTTCATAATGGGAGTGAACCACTTCTTAAACTGATCCTGAAAAAAAAACATGTGATCATGTCATTCCAGAAATTTCCATGAGCATTAAAGAACCCGTACCTCTGGTGGATGTCATTCCTGATGCAAGATATAAAGACCATGCAATATGTGAGTGGGAGATTGGGAGGAGGTGAAACCCTTGATGGTGATTTTTTTTCTACCTAATGGTGCCCTAAGTAAGACAAATTTGATCAGAAAATGGGTCAACCCATCAGTGATTGGGTTACACATGCTTAGCAGTTGGAGAGTTGAACATAAAAGAATAACAGATAATTGATTCAAGTGCACAGTGTTGGGAGTGATAGCAGGAGCATGGCACCTGAACATAATTTTACATATTTTAAGGAGTATTGTATTATTTATGCATTTGCAAGCCGTCCCAAGAAAATTGTGCATGAAAAATCAATGAGGACCTAATGCATCAAGTGGGAGAGCTTATGATAATATGGGGTGATGATCCCACATGGGGTAGAATGATCTCTCTGAGAGAGCTTTTGTAGTTTTATATCTCAATCGGTCTTTCTGTCTATCTATCTATCTATCTATCTATCTATCTATGTATCACCTATTCTATCTATTTATCTATGTATCTATGTTCTATTTACTTGTCATCTTTTCTATCCATCTATTATCTATCTATCTATCTATCTATCTATCTATCTATCCATCATCTATTATATTACCTATCTAGATATAACTTTTATTATGAAATAAGTCAAGCATTCATAAAATTCAGAGGCTATTCCAACAACCACTTTTTTTTTTATAACAAAGAAACATTGATAACAGATGAGTGCTAACCAGACTCTAAGATAAGTATGTATGCTCTGGAATCCTGGAAGTGAATTCTCTGATTGGTATCTGTTTACCAAGCCAGAAAGCACAGAAATTGCAGGAAGAACCTGTCATTACCCAATAGCCTCCATTGAAACTTACAAGGTCCCTCAGGCACCATGCCTTTCCTACTCTAATGACGACCATGCACTACCATCATCTTCCTATGACAGTGCCTCTGATTCTGCTCCCCCTCAGAAGACCCCACAGTTCTCCCCGTTGTTATCCAGATAGTTGCACATCCTGTGGTCTTGAAAACCAATCTTTTCTCACAGCCTAAGGACTCCGAACTTCCAGCCAGCTCTCCCACACTCCCATTGATCCTGTGTCCACAGAGTTTCCCGATCATAACATCTGAAGGATAGGTAGGCATTACCTAGGAGAAGCCTGGGGACACACTGTCTGGGCAGAGGTCTTTCCTAACTACTTTTCTAGAACAGCACTGTCCTGTAGAAACATAGTGTGATCCACAAAGGTATGCCTGCCCTCAATAATAAGAGAGAACTCTTTAAGGGTGTGAACCAGAAGGCAAGGGTGATGGGGACCTCCTTAAAGTCTGTCCACCACATCAAATAACTGCAATTGTGTTAGGCTGGGGGCACTACATGTGACTTGTCTAAATACTTATGGTAAAGTTTCTATGCCTTTTATAATTTAACACTAGAGGCCTGATACATGAAATTCATGCAAGAGTAGGCCTTCCTTCTCCTGGCTGCCGGCACCAGCTTTCCTCTGGCACCCGGGACCGGGGCTTCCCTCACAGCCCCAGCTTCGTCTGGAAGGTCATCTGGAAGGACATCCAGTCTAATTAGCATATTACATTTTTATTATTACAGATACTTTAATTTTCAAGTGCCAGAGTTAGCCATCTACTCACTAATCTATCTGTTATTAAATATACATTTTTATCAAGAATGAGAGAATTCCTTTCACAACAACCATTTACTCTTGAATTTTATCAGTTTTTAAATTATGTCTCTTAGATACTATAGCAATAGTTCTCTTTTCGGCTTCTTTCATTAAAAAAGCACATTCCTTCAGTTATAATTCATTATTAGCATTTTCTGAGCCAGCCTTGGAAAAGGACCACTATTTATTTATTTTATTTATTTTTTGTTCTTTTCTTTTTCATTTTTTAAAGGACCACTATTTATAATTTCTTATCTAAGGTTGTTGATTCTCTGACGATCACTGACAACCTATTGCATGCCTGGTACTTAAACACACATAGAGACAAGGATGGCCGAGGCAATAGTGTCACCTGGGCGGGCTTTCCCCAGGTGAGAAGCAGGGGAGCTCTGTACCAGGAAACTGTGCACCAAGACAGAACTGTGTACCGGAAGCAGAGGGATCTGTGTACCAAGAAGTAGGTGTGATGAGAGAGTGGAAAGTCACACAATCCTTCACCTTTCCTCCTTGACAAAGACCTCGCAAGTGACTGTGAGGTGGGCCTACCTAAATCATGATTATTGAATTACACTTGGTAGACATCGAGGGTGTGGTAATTGTTGTCATTTTTATAATATTGTAATATTAATCTTATGGAATATTGAATCTCCAAATAGCCCGTGACATAAAGAGACCTTTATGGCTCCAAAGGAGCTATTATATTTCATTATCTCACGAATCTTCAGATTTAAAGAGTCCTCAATGAGACCTTGACATAATTAAGTCTAATGAGTCCGAAGGAGTTGCAGTGGTCTATTGTGCCAATAATTTAGACATGGCGGGTCTTCATTATAAGGAGACCATGGCATGCCGGTGTAGCCTGTGGGTGGTGTAGGCAAGACTGACAGCTGAGTTAGTGAACTGAAGCTTTTCAAAAGCACTTTATACCTCAAACATGTAGTTTAAAAGTTTCAAATAAAGATTTTACTACCTTGAATCTAAACTTTAATGCTTCCTGGAGCACCAGTTCATTCATTCATTTGTGCACAACACTTGTGCCTGCCTACTCATTCATGTACCATGATAGATGTAGGGATGCAGAGGTCAAATAAGACAGATCTGCTCTCAAGGCGATCCGCATCTAAATGTTTTCAGAAGTGCACAGTAGAATAGTGGTGAGCAAACCATGGCCCACAGGGCAGTGACCTGTTTTTATAAATAAAGTTTTATTGAAATACAGCCATACTCTTTCACTTATGTTTTGTCTATGGCTGCTCTTTGCACCACCGTGGCAGAGTTGAGTAGCTGTGACAGAGACCGTATAGACCACAAAGCTGAAAATATTCACTGTCTGGCCCTTGAAGACTAAATTTGCCAACCCTTGTTCTAGAATTTAAAAGGTCTGGAGCTACTTCAGTAAACCCCCAATAGGCATGAATTGGCATTTTTAGTTCACATAGCTCTGGTGTAATTCAGAGAGGAGGTCATATTTTCTCCTCATTGTATATTTATTCTACTTTACCATAAATGGAATGTGGTAGCTAATTCTTTCAACCTTTACTTGGTGCTACCTCCACACCAGGTCCTCTGATAATCTCTTCACATAATTCCTGGAGTATGGAAGATGCTTAGTTAACCTGTATGAAAACGAATCCAGTTTATCTGCCACATGAAGAACAGTATAGTAGCTTTGAAGATATGTCCTCCAAACTCTTTGATACTTCTTCCCTAAAGAGTTGAATATTTCTCCTCTCCTTGAATGTGGGTTAGACCAGAGGATGGTGGGGAGTGTCAAAGGATAAAAAGTGCTTGTCACAGTGCCTGGCCCTTAGGAAGAACACAGTAGACACTACCTCTTCTCATGACCATCACTGGCATCATCGTGGTCATCTAGTCCCTGGGAGATGGGGTAGCATTCCCCCATATCCTGTGGCTGGCTGTGCCAATGGCCAGAGCTGTCCAGTTCTTTGCTCTTCCCTTGCTCCTTACTGAATCTTCTCTGACATCCTGAATATATCCTGCGAGAAACTCAGAACTGAGCTGATTGAATTTTTTTCTCCTTCTTAAAGGGGCATCCAAACACCATTTCCCTTCTATCAATACATTGCTGTTTGGACAACCTCCGCCCCAGGCCGGTTCGGTTTCTGCGCTGAACATAACTTTATTTTGCCCCATTGAAAGATGCAGCAAAACCCCTCTTTGTGCAGGGGCCATTAAGAGCGTCCATTCTTAAATTAGCTTAGCAAGAAAGAGTGCGTTTTCTAGTCAAGCCAGCAGTAATTGGACACTGTGACTATGAGTGGCCCTTGCGGTGCTTGGATGCGGGCCAAATGTACCTTCTGTCTGTCTCTGCCACAGGCAGACAATAGCGGTATTATTTACTGCACTGGCTCTGAGCAGCTCCAAAGGCCAGCTGCGAGAACAAAAGAATCCTTAGCGCGGTGCCCAGCCCTGGACCCAACTGGAGGCTCTATGTATGTTTCATAAATAATTCACCCCTCACCCCAATGGTGGGCCATCTATTCTTCGCTTCTTTCCCTTTGCACTGACCGTGGCTGTGAGGAAAATGCACATCACTCCTCCGACTCCTTGGAGAGAGGGATGGCCAACAACTATTCTTTGTTTCCATAGCAGGGGGTGGAGGGGGGGGCAGGGAGATGTAGAGTCACAATTTCCGATGAGCAGCAAGGATGGCAGCAGAGCCCAGTGCCTGGGAAAATGTTGGCAGGGTTATTCCCCTCTGGAAAGTCACGCTTCCAAGGAATGTCATTTGGAGCTTTGTCTGTGGAGTTTCATGAAGGAGCTTGATGTTTTCTTAGGCAACACTCACAGGTTGCTATACCTCGCGGTACAGGCCATCTGGGCTCTAGGTGGGCCGAGCCGAGGGTATCATAGTTGACTTGCTTCCATTTCTCACCCAGAATCTGAGAATATGGAGTTGTCCAACTGCAATCTCTATGAACAGGGCATACATCAAAACACAGCCTCCTCAGTCATTGAACAGGCAGCTCCTGACCCAGATCTGAGCTATGAAGTTCAGTGTGACCCAGTGACTCTAGCCTGCAAGCCACGTGGCCTTCCATTTTCTAAGTCCACCCACAATAATCGTGGGTCCTTATCGCTGCCTCCCACCTTGAGCCTTGTTTTCCGACCTGTTTCCGCGATCTTCAGCTCCTGGCCGTGTGCCCAGAAGTTGGAGCCAGGCCTTCCCACAGGCCTGGGCATCTGCCGGCCACCATGGCTCTCCCAGATGGAGGGGGTGCCTCGGCAGGCTCTGCCCGGATGTTTTCCTGTGTGGCTTCTGTCCCCAGCTGTTTGGCCAACATCTGGCCTGATGCAATGCAGTCCCGGGGTGCAGCCTGGACACAGTGAAGCAGATGCCCGGGGTCCTGCAGGTGCAGCAAATCCCACCGAGAATAGCCCAGGTAAGTCTCCATCACAGACTTAATAGTCACACAGGGGTCCATCGTGGCTCATAAACTAGTGGTTATAAGTTGTTGCCTCCCTTTTTTCTTTTTCTTTTTCTTTTTCATTTGCTTCTCACACTCTACAAGACAGGTTAGGAAGGCGGGGTCATTCAATGTTAGAGGTTAGCTTAAGTGAGCTTCAAAGATATTCAGTTGAAAAGGGGGTGAAACCAAGTCTAAGGTTTCAACTCTCCCAGTCCATGGGGGTTTAATACACCACGGTCTGAGGGAGGGCGTGAGGAGGGAGCGGATTAGAATCACGGTCAACATGATGCTCAAGGGGCTCACTCTATCCTCAGCCAATGTCACACTGAGCTCTTGAATCTCCCTTTTGGAGACAATGCTCTCTGAAGAGGATACTCTGCCCCATCGCAGTGCCTTCTATGGTGGCAGGGCTGTGCGTAGTCTCACTCGCCATTGTGTTTCCTGGCCTAGCACAGATCTCCATGTAGACCGAGTGTTGAGTAATGAATGAATGAATGAATGAATGAATGAGTGAGTGAATGAACGAATGGGCAGGTGAATGAGAGAAGGAAGGAAGGAATGTGCTGCTTGTGCTGGAGGCTGTGTGATCACTCTTGGATTGTTCTTGACCCCTGGAATCCTACCTGTCCTTTTCTGGGTGTCTGTCCTCTTTGTGTCTCTGAGGTGCCCCACAGGTTCCCCAGACACCCCTGGCCTCGGCCCTGGGAGAACTCCCTCCCATTCCCATTGCAGAGGGGACTCTGTTTCTGGGCCTCACCTGCAGCTTTGATCTGAGAGTCAAAGCACGGGGTCCCCGGGTGCATCCTGCAAGACAGCACTGTGCCTTCTCCTTCTGGTGCTCCCCCGAGGTGGGTGCACGTGAGTGGGCTGGGGTGGGATCAGGAGGCTCTCCTCCCTTCACCCCTGGCTTCACCCCCATCGTCCACTTGCACTCATGCTGTGACGTGAATCCGCTGCTGGACTGTTAGAGGGTTTTTCTTACCGAGACAACAGAACTCAGAGAAATCACAGGTCCCGCCAGGATCGCATGGGCCCTCAGTGACAGACAGGGACTGGGCACCATGGTGCCCACCTGCATTTTCTGAGCGCCGCTGGCCACTCTCTTTGCCGGTCATTCCATGTGCCATCTATTCTCCGAGCTTCTGCCTAGGAGAATTTTGACATTTCGAGGGTGGGGCTGAGGGCTGTTGGATGTCACTGCACCTATTCAGAGAGAAAGCCAATATTCCGTTAGTTCAGTACTTGCAAAGAGCAGAGTGAATTAATCCCCTGTAAATAAACATTTGCAAACTGCAGCTCAATATAGCGCTGACCCCTGGAATGCTTCCGAACCTGTCCTGAGATTAGCCGATAAAGGACTGTGAGTCTCCAGGTTTGTCTTGGTAACTGATCCCTGTGACGGAGAAAGCTTTGGAGTTTGGGTTCATAGAGACACAGCACCTCCACTGACTCACGAGCCCATGAGGAAGTCGTACGTGCTCAGCCTGTATCCCTGTGGGTAAAAGCTCTGAGGTCACCGTGTGGACACCGGATCCTGAAAGTAGAAACACCCAGGATGCGGCCTGCTCCCTGGGAAGCACTCCATCAATGATAGATCCCTCTGTCCTCTCTCTTCCCACCCAGGTCCCTGCTGTCCTGGGGGTCTGGTGCCTTTAAATGTTGGGCTTCTAGAAGCCTCTTCGGTTAATGAAGGTGTTGGGCAGCAGGTGGGAGCCGGACCATTTCCAGCTCTTCCTAATTTTTGATGGACTTACACAGGCCACTGATTTGCAGCATCCACCGCCCCCTTTAATGAGCTGTGTGCTCACAGTTAATGAACTAATTACTTCTGGGCAAAAGCAGCATTAAGTTGCAAACCTGGTTTCTGCAGCCTCCGCCAGACCAATGCTCTTTTGTCAAAGCCAAGAAAGCGTGGCCATACGGAGACGCCGCCACATCCCGGCAGGTCTTCACGTCCGCCGGCGCAGTTTAGATGAAAACATCTCAGCGAATGAGGGACATCGGACATGACAGGTACTTTCTGGAGATCCAGGGCGAGGCTGACGTGCAGAATGTGACCTGCAGGCCTCATCGCTTTCCTGGTCGGAAATACAGCTCTTCTCCAAGGCTATCTTTCCCCTGCCCCATAGTGACTCCATTCGTGGTGATGCCATGGAGCTGTGCCAAATGGCCTGCTTGCAGTTCAGAAGATGGGGAACAGACCATGTCTGAGCATACAGAAGGGAGCCTTACACACAAGGCACATCGTAATTGGAAGGGGGACTTTCGGTGCTCTGAAACAGGAAGCCATTGCCTGGGGAACACTGTTCCGTGATGTGGAACCAGGTTACTGGCCGTACAGGACTCCTTTTTCACTCCTTCAGGGCTCATTTCCTGGGAGGCCAGAGCAGACTTCAGAGTCGGTTGCTCTGGATTTGAATCCTGGCCTTGCCCCCATTAGGCAAGTGCATGCTGTGTGACCGTGGAGAAATCACTTAATGTCTCTGTGCCCTAGTTTCCTCACTGAGGACATGTGGAAGTTGAGGAAGCCCCAGCACATTGGGTTCATTGTGAGGTCTCACTGGAAGGGGGAAATATTTAACTAGTGAGCAGATGTTTACTTCACACTGCAGCAGAGACCACTAATGCTCAGGGCTCCACGTGTTCCCTTGGATTCCCCAGCAGCCCTTGGGGATTAGCTAGGGACCTGGATTCTGGCAAATGGGACTGTGAAAGAAAGAACCCCCCCCCCACCACTCTCTCTCTCTTTCTTAGTTCCTATCAACAACGTAGATGGTCACCTCTTCCAGATGTTGTGTCTACATGGGGCAGAGTCTTCATCAGCCTGAGTCCCTGAGTCACTGTGTGGAGCCAAGCTGTATTTGGTGGCTAGGGCTCCGTGACAGACAGAGTGGTGTAAAACAAGAGAGATTTCTCACAGTTCTGGAGGCTAGAAGTCTAAACTTAAGGTGTCCTCGGGGCCCTGACCCTCTCGTCTCTCGGTATAACTGTCCTTGTCTTTTCCTAGCTCAAATCTGGTCATTACTTGGCTTATACCTGCATCACTCCACTCTCTGTCCCTGTCATCATCTGCTCTTCTCATAAGGACACCAGGCATATTGGATCAGGGCCACCTTAATGACCTCATCTTAACCTAATTACATCTGCAAAGACCTTATTTCCAAATAGTCACATCCACAGGTATCAGAGGTTAGGACTTCAATACACTTTTTTGAGAGTCACAATTCAACTCATAAGACCTACCAATTTGTGTTGGATGGACACTGTGAGTGAGAGGAATCTTTGCCAGGTTAAGCCAATGAGATTTGCAGGCTTCCTTCCATACTAATTCCTGCATGAGATACCCTTTTCCATTTCTTTTGTTGGCCCACTCTTTCATGCCCTTCAGTTTTCTCATCATCTCCTTCGAGAAGCCCTCTTTAATACCCCAAGTATATGTCCGGATCTCGCCATGTATTTTCCCCATATTAGTTCCTTATTGCCGTTGTAGCAAATTACTACCAACTTGGTGGCTTAAAACTACACATATGCATTGTCTTCACAGTTCTGGAGATTGGAAGTCCAGAATGGGTCTTATGGGGCTAAAATGAAGGCATTGGAGAGGGAGGGTTGTATGTGTCCTGGAAGCTCTGGAGGAGAATCTGTTCTTCCCCTCTTCCAGCTTCTAGAGGCCGCCTGCACTCCTTGGCTCATGACAGCACCACTTCGACCTTTGCTTCGGTTGTCACATCGTCTCTGACTCTGACTCTCCAGTCTCCCCCTTTTATAATGATCTTTGAGACTGCATTGGCCTCACACAGATAATCCAAGATCATTTTCCCATATCAATAGCTTTCCTTTAATCATATCTGCAAAGTCCCTTTTGCCATGTAAGTGCCATATCCACAGGTCCCAGAGATGAGAATGTGGGCTTTGTTAATAGTTTATCATGTGTGTTGTAATTTTATTGGGCTTTCTTCCTATGGACCCAGGAGATTCTAAAGGTAGAGGCAATGTGTGAGTCACCATCACTTTCCCAGAGCCTATCAGGGCTCTTGTCGTATAGAAGTTCCTGGTCAATGTTTGATGAATGAATACAGGGATGAAGTCTCAATTCCATGCCGGGTGGAGAGAGATGGCAGGGAGGCTGAGTTAGCAAAAGCAGGAGGTTTCTTCCAGGGTTGGGCCACCAGGGGATCAGAGGCAGGGATGTCCTCAGAAATCCAGGACAAAAGGAGTCTGTTGGGACATCTGCAGGGTGGACCGATGGTTCACACAGCCCTGTGTTGACCACACTGAATGTTCACCTTTTAAGCACTCTTGGGTTTCTAACCAGGACCCCAAACATGGACAGGACACATTGAATAAATGAAAGAGATGCCAGAACCCTTTCTGTGCAACTTGTTTCAGTGATTGAGAGCATTAGAAATTGTCTTGTTTTCGGGAACTAGTGCATGCCAAGGTATAGTTGCCTGGTAGGAGGTTGGAAATTAATCTCCAAGTTTTATTGAAATTCACTAGTTGTTGTGATTGTTGTTTTAATTATCCTCCAAATGAGTTGGGTGGGGGACACTCTTGTGATAATACTGGACCATACTTTCAGTCAGAAGGAAACCAGACACATTCATATTTGAAGTCATCGAAAGAGGGATGAGGAGAAGGCATCTGGCATGTGCTGATCTGATAAGCGACTGGCTCTGTAGAGAGTTATTCTCACTGTATCTGTTAGCCCTTGCCACAATAACACTGCATAACAAGTCTCCTGCTCTCTAGGGGTGTAAAACAACAGTGATTCCCGTCGGTCTGCAGGTGAACTCAGCTCTTCAGGCTGCAGCTCTGTAGGTCTGGGACTGCTCCACGTGTTTTTCACCTGCAGGATAGTTGGGGCATGATCTCATCATGGTGATGGCTGAGGCACAGGCAGCCAGCAGAAATGACAAGATGACATGCCTTGTGGTCTTGACTTGGCCGAGGCAGTCACATGACCAAACTCAAAGTCAAGAGGTGCAGATGTAGGGAAAGATGAATAGCTGGAGTCCCTGTAAAAACAGAGATGACTCATTGTGTGAAGGAGGAAACTGAGGTTGAGCAATGAAATACCTTGCCCAACCTCAACATGCTGATAAATGTTAAATTATAAAGGATAGAGCCTGCATTGAGGTCTACGTGCATCTAACTCAGTGGTCCTCAGCTGGCTACATTGCCACCGCCAGGGAACATGCACATCTGGCGATGTCTGCAGACAGTTCTGATTGTCACAACTCGGGGGTGGGGTGTTCTACCACCATCAGGTGGGTATTGGCCAGGGATGCTGCTGAGCATCCTACAGTGCACACGTCGGCCCCCACAAGGACTCGTGCAGCCCAGAATCTCCACAGCGCCGAGGCTGGGAAACGCTCATCCGAAGCCAGTCTTCCTTCCTTTCTAGCTAAGCACCTTCTCCAGCTGCAGGGATCTGGGTGGGTATGTCCCAAGCTCCAAGAATGATCCTGGCGGCACCTAAGGGTCTGATGCTCTCATTTTGGTGCTTCACATACTTATTGCATCACTTATTTGTGTCCAATCACTTATTCATTCAATCAGCATTTTTGAGTGCTGGTTCCTTGTCTTCCTTTCCCATGGGGACTACGGTGGGTCGCCGCGCTTGGCACTGACTATTTTCATGAGTCTCTCGGTGCGCACCACGATGCCTGCAATGGAGTTCCATCCTTGATGGCTTAATTAGCATCGTGCTGGGCACGGGGAAGCCTGGCTCTGTGACACCCTTCATAGCTGTAACCTCACTCCCAACGCACAGTAGCTCCCCAGTTTTTCCCCCTTGCCCGTCATACACCCACTGCCTCCCCCAATATCATGTAACCCGCTTCTTCCATTCAACATTTAATTATCTCTCATATATAAACCACCCCTTCCTGAATAAAATATTCAGACACCTCATTTGATGGGGGAAGCAAAGAGTAATATGCAGCGTTTCATTTGTGTTTTTTTTTTCATTAAATCGGGCGTGACCATTGTTGGCGCTGGGAGTTCACCACCGCGGGTCTGACACTCTGACATGACTCATCTATTCATAGGCGGGTTGAGCACCATGGAACTGCCTCATTTTCTCTCTCTTTATGTTCGTCAAATAAATCCACTTTTTCTTTCACTGAGCTGAATGCCTCCATCTGCGGGGCTGCTTCTGAGCCCCGTGATTCCATACTTTTTAAAATTTATTGCTGATTTCTTTTCTTCTGCTGCTGCCTTCTCATTAAAACGTCTTGTAGCTTTTAGACATGAAGGTAGAGAGGCTTAATTAAAGTCTCCCGCTCCTCCAATGCCGAGGCATCAGCCGCGCATGCTCAGCCAGTTTCAGACTGAAGGGAGCGCCCAGTGGGGCTGCATGGCAACTTGAAGGTGGGGGTCCCTTCCAAACAAAGTTAATAGCTCTGACAGTTGGATTAAGCCAACCCCACAGGCTGCTCTCCTGGCCCTCCCCGGGAGGCCAAGGCCAGTGGGAGAGTTGATGGAGCCCTGCCTGGGAGCTGAGTGGCAACCCCAGAGGTGGCGGTGTGCTGACTCGGGCTTGCTGTCTGGGAGACCAGCCCTCCCGAAATGACCATCTCCATGGGGAGCCTACAGCACGGGGTTTCTCTCCCTTTAATCAGCATCACCTAGTGCACCAAAGACCTCGTTTATGGACAGAGTCTATTTACATTCTCTCAGAACTCTAAGGCGCAGGGCATTGAAAAGGTGGTTTAAAAGGGGGGTGTGATGTCATATGATGAAATGCATAAATCTGAAGTATAACATTCCATGCGTTTTCACAAGTTGACATACCTGTGGAACCCATGCCGTTGTCGAGGCATTGAATATTCTTATTGGCCCAGAAGGCTCCCTTATGCATCCTCCCAGGTAGTTCTGTTACCCCCTCCACCCTGCACCAGTCATTTTTATTTTGTTCAGCTTGATTGTGGTATAACTGGCAAATGTAATTGTATATATTTAAGGTGTACAATGAGATGTTCTGACATAGGTATCCATTGTCAAATAATCCTATATAATAAAAGGGTAATATGCAAATTGACTCTAATGGCGGAACGACTGGAACGACTGGTTGCTATGACATGCGCTGACAACCAGGGAGGCAGTGCTCTCCCACAGGGGGAGCTCTGCTCAGCCATAAGCTGGACTGATGGCTGCAAGCATAGTGGCGGTGGTGGGAGGGCTCACAGGCTGCCAGAGGGATGTCTGACTGACAGCTTAGGCCTGATCTCCTGGGGAGTGAGCCTGAGCCAGCAGGTGGACATCCCCTGAGGGGTCCCAGATTGCGAGAGGGCGCAGGCTGCGCTGAGGGGACCCTCTCCCCCTGCCGAGTGCACATATTTTCATGCACCGGGCCTCTAGTTTCCATATAAAGCTACGGAACATATCTATCATCCACCATAATGCCCTTGTTTTACTTTCTTTTCATTTGTGTGTGTGTGTGTGTGTGTGTGTGTGTGTGTGTGTGTGTGTGTGTGATGAGAACACTGGAGGTTTACCCTCTCAAGAAATTTTAAGCATGCCATCTGGTATTGTTAACTAGTCACATACTATACATCAGATTTTCAGAATTTACTTATCCTGCATAACTGAAAAATGTATCCTTTGACCAACAGCTCCCAGTTCCCCTCCTTCTTCCCTGAGCAACCACCATTCTACTCTCTGCTTCTAAGAGTTTGACTCTTTCAGATTCTACATATAAGTGAGATTATGCAGTATTTGTCTTTCTGCCTCACTTCACTTAGCATGATGTCCATCCATGTTGTTGCAAATGACAAATTTCCTTTTTTTAAGGCTTATTAACATTCTCTCTCTCTCTCTCTCTCTCTCTCTCT
>NW_005369964.1:3760952-3763727 GCF_000412655.1 Myotis brandtii
ATATATATGTTGAAAAAGTAATATCTATCTTTATCTATCTATCTACCTTATCTATATTATCTATCTATCTATCTATCTATCTATCTATCTATTGTGAATACATACACATTTTCATTACCCATTCATCTGTTGGTGAACATTTAGGCTGTTCCCATATCTCAGCTACTATCAATACTGTTGCGGTGAACAAGGGAGTGTAGATATCTCCTTGAGAGAGTGATTTCATTTTCTTGGAATAAATAACCTGATTTTTAAAATGGGCAAAGGACCTAAGTAGACATTTCTCAAAAGAAGGCATCCGAAGGGCCGGCAGGTCCATGAGAAAGTGCTCAGTGTCACTAATTACTAGGGGAATGCAAATCATACCCACCAGGAGGCATCACCTCGCACCTGCTAGAGGGGCTGTCATTAAAGAGACAAGTGACAACGGTAACACATGCTGGAGGACGTGGAGAAAAGGGGGCCCTCTGCACTGTTGATGGGGATGCGGACTAGTGCGGCCACTGTGGAAGACAGTATGGAGGTTCCTCCAAACATTAAAACTAAAACTGCCATGTGACCCAGCGATCTCAACCACCACCGCCTTGATTTCTTTTACTGTTGGTTGCCTTTGCCTGATGGAGAGTTTTAAATACATGGGTTCTAACACTCAGCATGATGCATTTGAATTGGGGATTCAATGTCTTGCTGAGTGTCCGAGGTTCATTTTATTTTATTGCTGAGTCATAATCCAGTGTTTGAGAATTGCATAATTTCTTTATCTGTCTTTCTGTTTATGGACACTTCCAAAACGAATTGTTGACAGTGTTTGGTTGTTCCGAATAAAGATGAACACGAACACGGGTCATTTTGTAATTGACCTTGGGGTATACATCCTCAGGGGTATTGCTACTTAGCTGTTAGGTAGTGCTATGGGTTGGATGTTTGTCTCCTCAGAATCTATGTGTGGAAGCCCCATTCCCCAGTGTGATGGCTTCTGGAGTTGGGGCCTTTCGGAGGTAATTGGGTCATGAGGGTGGAGCCCTCATCATCAGGTTAGTGCCCTTATGAGAAGAGGCACACAGATGATCTCTCTCTGCCATGCAAGAATATGGCAAGAAAGCAACCGTCTGCAGACCAAGAGGACAGCTGTCACCCACAATGGACGTGCCTGTACTTTGATCTTGGACTTCCCGGTGTCCAGACCTGTGAGAAATAAATGCTTATACTTTCATCCACACACTCTATGGTAATTTGTTACAGCAGCCCGAGCTAAGACAGGTAGTATCTGATTAATTTATGAGAAAGTGCCAGGCATATTCCAAATCTGTGTACCGTTTTATGCTTCTGCCAGCAATGAATGAGGGTCTGTTTGCTGTACATTCTCACAAAAAACCTCATGGTTTTTATTTGGGATTCTGTGGTGGTTAGTAATGTGGAACACATTTTCATGGATTCATGTATGCATATATATTCAAACATGATTGTGTATACATTTATACACTATAATTATGTGTATATATGTATGTGTATATATAGTTATGTACATGTATGTGCGTGTGTATGGTATGTGTGTGCATACTGTCACATATGTTTTCCTAGTCCACCACTTGGCTATTTATTTGCTTAATTGTATCTTTTGCTGAATAGCAGTTTTTGATTTTGTTGAAGTTCAAGTTTTTAATTTATTTTGGTTAGTACCTTTTGTATATTAAGAAATCGTTGCTTACCCCAAAGTCAGAGATATTTTCTTACATTTTATCATGTGTCCTGCAGTTTTAGCTTTCATATATGTTTCATCCTAAGATTTATCTCAATTTCTGTGCGTGAAAGAAGGATTGTGTGGGAGAGGTTGAGTCTTATTTTGGGATCATTGCTAAAAAAGACTTTCCTTTTAAAAATAAATAAAAATACGTTTCTTTTCGAGGTAGAGGGGATGTTTATTGTCAACCACTATTTTTTTTTAACAGATTAGAATATCCGGGAAGAAACAGGTGTGTGATTTTTCTAAGATCACACAGGGAATCGGTGACAGAGTCTGGGTTGGAAAGAAGACACTGCTGCTCCACACGCCCAAAGAGCACCCCGTTGTTTCTCACTGGACCGGGAGACTGGGGGGCGAGTCTGATGCTTCGGAAACTGTTACAACGTACACTGGTCACATACCTGGCTAGGCTGACATTTGTTTTCAGTTCTATTTATATGGTCAGAATTTCCAGTTTGAGCTGATGGAATCAGCTATGTATTTGAGTGTGTGAGTGTGTGTGAGAGTGTGCATGTGTGTGGTTGTGGTTGTGAGTGTGTGTGTGTGTGGTTGTGTGTGTGGTTGTGGTTGTGGTTGTAAGTGTGTGTGTGTTTGTGAGTGTGTGTGTGTGTGTGTGTGTGTGCATGTGAGAGAGAGAGAGTTCACGCGCACTCATTATAAATCCAGTCAGGACATAAAAACAGCTTTCAATCCATCTGGTTCCCTTGGACCCACAGTCTATTATTGTTGGTTCTCTTTACGTCCCCCCATGAATGGTATTAACAATAAACATTCTAATACAAACTTATCAAGCACCTACTATGTGCAAACAACTGGGAGCATGAGGAGTTGAATGAGATTTCCCCCCAAGGACTTCTGTGGCCAAGAAGTAGGGAACCCTGGTCTGCACCGAGGGCATCTGGGGGGAATTTAGAAGGGAAATGAGTAAGTGAGCGAGTGGCGGTATGAGAGAATCACAGAGGAAGATCCGATGGGGGTAGACAGGGCTTGATTAAGATACACATTCCCCCTAATTCATTTGTTTTTTTTTT
>NW_005369964.1:3769632-3788704 GCF_000412655.1 Myotis brandtii
AAAAAAGAAAAAATTTGCAGTAGTGATGGTCTTTCGGTTCTTCTACTCTTCAGCCTGGTTCGCCTTAGTCCTGCCAGGTATCTAGGAGAGTGTTGAATTTCCCTGCGTTACACTGTTCCTCTGTGTTGTAAATCACAGTCCTGATTTTAAAGCAGGCCGTATTTGTGATCCAGTCTGCCTTAATTTGTATTCACCTAAGAGTCAGTTTGTGGCTCAGCCTCTGGGTGGCAGTGTTTTTGGGTTGGCCTCGGACCCCTAATTCATTTGTGAGCCTTTGTTGAGAGACTTTTGATTCCATCTCCACAGCATTTTACATTCTTGGCAGTTCACTCTCCACTAAAATATTTTCACCCAAGGTGTGACGTCATGAGTCACATCCTCCAAAAACAAGGAGAGTGGTGCCTCTCTCCTGGCATTGTCGTCTCCCACCCAGGTCTTTATCTGTCCAACTTTCCACATCTGGGTGCATGTAGGTGCCTTTGGTTTTATTATACTGAATGGCTGTGGCCAGTGCTTGCTGGCTTAGAGTAGGAGTGGAGTCACCTCAGGGCCTCATGGATTGGTGGTAGATTTTGTCACTCTAGATCAGTGGTTCTCAACCTTCCTAAAGCCGAGACCCTTTAGTACAGTTCCTCATGTTGTGGTGACCCCCAATTTCATTGTTACAAACTGAACATAATTAAAGCATAGTGATTAATCACAAAAACAATATGTAATTATATATGTGTTTTCCGATGGTCTCAGGCAACTCCTGTGAAAGGATCGTTCGACCCCCCAAAGGGGTCGCGACCCAGAGGTTGAGAACCGCTGCTCTAGAATGTCTACTGTGTTTTCTCCGTCACGCTTAAAGCTTCAGACAGATTGGGGCAGTCCACCCCGCCCAGGCAGCGTCTGAACAAGTCTCTCACTTCGCCATAATCGGCTACTGCGTCCTGAAGACGGTGCTGCGTGAGGGCTGCTCCCAGGTCAGCAGCCGGCAGTGGCCCCGACATGGGCTGTGAAGAGAAATTGCGGGAGGCGTGGCCTCCTGTGGCTGAGCCCCTTCACCCGCTGCTGGACAGGAGCCTCGCCAGCTCCATCGCCAGCTGAGGGCTCGCACCATGAGATTGTTTTCTAACCTGTAGCATCCCATTGAGGAGAGTGTTTTGAATTTTGCCCCTTAACCCATGACTCCCAAATATGAATAAGGGAGAGGACCTTCCCCAAAGGGGTCGCCTCTCCTGCAGCGGGCATTTGATACCTCAGACCTCCAGGCAGCTCTGGGCCACGTGGCTGGCTTCCTTTTCGGGCTCGGCCAGGCAGGAGCTCAGGTTACCTTCGGGACTCACGCTTCCATTTTTGGCAGATCCCACCCGAGCCTGGTCGGCCCCGTGTGGCGCTGACATCTGCTCCCTGGACTTCTCACCCAGTGGCCCCGAGTCGCCGGCCATCTGGGATGACATGGAGCCCCTCCAAAGGCAGCTCATGTGCGCTCTAAGGTGGCCTTTATGTCCCTGGCAGTCTCCTCTTTCCCAGCCGGAAACCCCGCCCTCTCACCTGTTTCTGTTCCTCTCCAGCGTTATGTGACACTTGTCCTCCGGCCTCCAGAATGCCCGGGCCTCTGCAGGCCACCAGGGGTCCCCTTTTTTATTTTGATGCAGTCTTTAAAAAGTGGCCATTTCACAAGTATGTTCTCACCCTAAAAATGTATATGACTTCGATGCACGAATCCTTACACTGTTCCAGACGTCAGTTTATGGAGAGTTGGCAGAGGGGACCCTGTAACACAGCGGCCGGCTCTCAGGAGGCTGGGCCCTCGGTACCTGCTCTGTGATTCTGCTTAGCCCTACACCTCAGCTTCCTGAGCTGAAAATGGGGGCCATGCTATTTCCTACTTCACAGGGTTGATGGACGAGTAGATGCACTCTAGAACGTTCAGAAGCATACTTGGCGCATAGTGCATCCTCAATAAATGTACGTTTTTATAACTTCTTTTGCATATTTTTCTATGCCTTCACACATATGTTTAAAAATACTTTTTGATGTAAACTGGATCATCCTTTAATTATTGTACTGTATCTTTTTAAAAAATCTTATTTATCTTAGGAATCTTTCCATGTGAACATCTAGCATTTTGCATCTGTAGTTGGGAATCCACAAATACAGAAGACTGACTGTATTAATACTAGTACTTTGATTTCCAACTGTGTGGGGGGTCAGTGCCCCTAACTCCCACATTGTTCAAGGTCAACAGTACCTCATCATTTTTACCAACTACATAATATTCTATGTGGATGCTCCATATTTCACTTATACTTTCTCTTTTTTAAAAAAAAATATATTTTATTGATTTTTACAGAGAGGAAGGGAAAGGGATAGAGAGTTAGAAACATCAATGAGAGAGACACATCGATCAGCTGCCTCCTGTACACCCCCTACTGGGGATGTGCCCGCAACCAAGGTACATGCCCTTGACCGGAATCAAACCCGGGACCTTTCAGTCTGCAGGTTGACGCTCTATCCACTGAGCCAAACTGGTTAGGGCCACTTATACTTTCTCTTGATGGACACCTTATTTTGTTACGCTTTTGCTTGTTATATTCAATAGGTAAACTATACCAATAGAAAAATGGAAATGGGACATACACATAAAAAGGTACTTTACAATAGAAGATCTGCAAGGGTCTATAACTATAAAAATGTAAGCAATTTAATAGTGATTAGGAAAATCAAAGTAAAAATGATAATGAGCTGTGGGTTTTGTTTGCCCATGAGATTAGCGATGGTATGGTACCAGCCAGGTACTGGAAATATCTGGGAACACTCTGTAAAGGATATGGTTGTCTAACTACTAGGCTGTACACCTGAAACTAATGCAAAATAATATTAAATGTGTACTGTAATGAAAAAAAAGGGAATGATTGAAAGGAAAATAGACTGATGGCGTCCATTTTTGAAGTTTGTGGTCTGGTGGATCCTCCTCTATACTCTCGGTAGAAATGTTCATTGTTATGGCCTTTCTACATGGAAATGAACACTGTTCTTATTGATTTGCAGGAGCTCTTTACATAATATGGATACTGATAATTTATTATTTGTATTGAAAATATTTCTTTTACACTTAAATTTTATTTTTCATTATTGAAATGCTGAGTTTTATTTTCAATAAATTTCTAGTTAACTGTAGTTATATGTGCCAATTTTTACATTATGACTTCTAGTTTTGAGGTCTTATTTAAAGAGCTTCTCCCCATTCCAATCTTGAAAAAAAATGTGATTTGCTACTAATGCTTTCGAGTTCTTTCCCACACATTTGGCTTTCTAATCCATTAATTATTTCTTACATAGATGAGGTAGACAGTGATCTAACATTGTTTATTCAATGGGTAGTGATCATCCCTAAACCACTTGTTGACTTTTCCATTGTTTTACTGTTAACTTGAAATATCATTTTTATTACATCAGCAAATCTTGGACAGGCATGCATGCATGCTATTAAGTATTCACATATAAACTCATAAATGATGTCAGGGAATAGGCTTCTGATCCTCCTCAGAGTTAATTCCCATATCTGATTTTGATGCCATGTTCTCTATTGGCCTCAGAGAATGAGTTGGATGCCCCACCTTCTTCTTGGTTCTGGCAAACTTAATAAACCACAGGAATTACTTCTTCGAAAACAGGAACTATTTACCCATGGACCATAGGGCAAGGTGATTTTTTTAATCAACTTTATCCAAGTGTAATTTATATCCAGTCTTGAAATATATACTCATATAAACACCGATACAGTCAAGATAAAAATTAAAATAGAACTTTCCTTTACCCCAGGAAGTCTTTCTCAGGCCCCTTTTGTAGCTCATCCACCAGCACCTGGCCATTCTCATCCACTGTTCTGCCTCTACTCATTAAAGCTTAGTTTTGCATTTTAAAGAATTTTAAGTAATCCTATATAATAAAGAGCTAATATGCTAATTAGACAACCTTCCAGAGAGACCAGTGGGCAGGGCCACGAAGCAGCGGGGGCTGTGAGGGCTGAGGCCCTTGCATGAATTTTGTGCATTGGGCCTCTAGTGAAATAATAAAAGGTATACTACTTTCTGTCTGGTTCCTTTCACTCAGCATATTAGTTTTGAAATTCACTGATGCTGCTGCTTTTATCAGCAGTTTCTTTTCATTGCCGAATACTATCCTATTGCACAAATAGATGACACTTTGCTTATTCATTTACCTGTTGATGGACATTGGGGCTGCTGTCAGCTTCAGGTTATTATGAATAAAGCTGCTCTACATATTGGTGTGGAGGTTTTGTGTGCACATGTGTTTCCATTTCTTTTGGGAAAGTACCCAGGAGTGAGATTGCTGGGTTATATGGCAAGTGAATGCTCTACTTTATGTGAAAATGCCAAACTGTTTTTCAAAGTTTTCCACACTTTGTATTTCCTTCAGCAATGCGTGCAAATTCCAGTTGCTCCATATTCTTGTGGATCATTGTTATTGTCAGTCTTTTTCCCTTTAGCCCTCCTGTATGGTATGTGGGACTGCACCACTGCGGTTTTAACTTGCATTTCCTTGATGACGAATAACATTGAACACGTTGCTTATGTTTATTACAGGCCATTGGTACAGAGGTTTTTTATAGATTTCTTTAAATCTTTTGTCTTTATGTTTTCCTGTGTGTGCTTTATTTTTGGTCTTCTTACTAGTGATAAAACTTCTTTGTATATTCTAGGTATCAGTCATTTATCAGACGTGTATTTAGAATATTTTCTCCTAGTCTGTTAATTGCCTTTTTATTTCTTTAACTGTTGTCCAAAAGAGCAAAAAGGTTTTAATTTTTATAAAAGATAAGCTGTATTGGAGGGATTTTGTTTTACTATTTTTTTAAACTCTTCTAATACTTTATTTCACTTCCTAAATTAATTTTGCAATTTATATTTTCTTGATAATTATCTACTGCATTAAACTTTGCAAATTTATTAAATTACCATATAATCTCATTTTAAAATTGCCTTCTGATTCTATACTTCTATACAATTTTTTATTCCTGATGTTCCTTGTTTTTATATTCTTTATTCTTCATTTTGCATGTCTCTTCAAACCACTAGCTATTTTATTGGTATTTTCAAATAATCTACTTTGTGTGTCTTTGATTATAGCCTCATTTTTGTTTGTTCCTTAAGTAAGACATTTCTTCCTTTAAATGGATTCATTCTTTTCTTTTTAGATAATTTTATTATATATTTTTAATATTTTAAATTAAAAATATCAATTCACCATTTTCACTCATTAATTTATAATAAATGCAATTGGCTAGAAGTTTTTGCTCTGAATATATCTCTTTGGCCATAACTCTTAGGATGTATTATGCATTTTTTCCATTTTTGTTTATTTCTAATTTTTTTCTGTTTTAATGTCTTCTTTAAGTGATATGTAGAAGGATCTTTTTAGTTATATGTGAAAACATGTCAGCTGTTTTTTTCCTGTTGTTCTTTTTTTTTAAAAAAAATACTATGATCAGGTATTTTTATTTCATGAAAAACATTAATATCTTATTTGACACAGCCTCCATCTTTAATTTTGTTGTCTGTGCCAGAGAATTTTTTTAAAAAAACTTGTATTTTCTGTTTGGCAGTACATATTAATGGTGTGTTCAAGTTTTCTATATTTATACTTATTTTTTTTTACTTGATGTGACATTTGATCTGAGAGGAATGTGTTAAAATCTTATATTATGATTGTGTATTTATTAGTTTTCTTTGCATCTCCAACAGGTTTTGTTTTATGTAGTTGGAGTTTTGTTGCTAAATGTGTGAATATTCTTCTTGATGGGGTATAATATTTAATAATATTGAAATCCCATTTTGTCCTATTTAATATTTTTGACTTGGATTATGTTGTCTGATATATATTTCCTTCACCTCTTTTATTTAAGCATTTGCTAGTTTCTCTTTCTCCATCTGTCTGTTTTCAGGGATCCCCTGTAATTTTGTTTTAGGGGCATATCTCGCAAGCATAACATAGCTGGATTTTTCTTACATTTTCCTGTTTTAAAAACCCAATCAGAAAATCTCTATCTCTTCAGAGGGGGATTTGATCCATTCACATTTATTGCAATTATTGGTATTGTTATATGTAGCAATGCTCTTAACCCCAGGGCCCCTCTGTCTGGGAGCTCCCAGTTCCTGCACTGAGAAGCCAGAACCGGAGGTTGCCATTTCCCCATAGCTGGGGGCTCATTTAAAGGCCCCCCACAAACCAGACAGCTCCTTGGCCCTTGAGGAGGGAGGACTCTCCCTCCCTTCCTTACCTTGCACCCTCCTTCATCACCTTGAAGGTTACCTGGACCTTAGGCACCCAATGCACATGTTCAGATGGATGAATGAAAACTAAAGAAAGCTGGATTCTAAGACATGAGGATGTTGTTTCACCGCCCAAGACCATGTGCCTTTGTGTTCCCATCCCTCTGCGCCTGCGGTCTCTCTGCCTGCTCACTCCGCAGGCCCGGGCAGCAGTGTACGGACCACTGCGGGGTCTGGGAGGAGCTTGCAGCTAGATAGATGTGGAATAGACCATTTCCTGGTGGTCTGTGCTTCACACTTACCTTTGCCTGGATGGGACGAGGAGACACAACGGATTGCTGCTAGTTAAATAATGTTTCTCTTTATAAAGGACGTCACCGTCCAGATGAAGATTTCACTGCCTGCTCTGGAGGGGAGTTGCTGTTGGTCTATCTGCCTGCTCACTCCGCAGGCCCAGGCAGCAGTGTACGGACCACTGCGGGGTCTGGGGGGAGCTTGCAGCTAGATAGATGTGAAATAGACCATTTCCTGGTAGTCTGTGCTTCACACTTACCTTTGGCCTGGATGGGACGAGGAGACACAATGGATTGCTGTTAGTTAAATAATGTTTCTCTTTATAATGGACGTCACCGTCCAGGTGAAGATTTCACTGCCTGCTCTGGAGGGGAGTTGCTGTCTAAGGGCCATGGGTCTCAGTGCGCTATGAGCAGGCGTGAGAATGTTCACAACACGGGCAGACCCGTGAGGAAATGTAATGGGGTTAATAGCCGCAGCCGTGTTAATCTGCTGGAGGACCAATTACTGAAGGGATGGCTTTGCCGGAGGATCTCAAAGCACCTGGTAATTACTGCAACGTTATTTTGTTATGAGAATCATCAGAGACATCTTTAAAAGGAAAATTACAGCTGGAGAGAGAGTACGAATTAATAGTAATAACATTAATAATAGCAATAATAGCTAAAGTGGTTCGGTGATAAGTCCACACGAACAATCATCATTATTTTCCTAGTCACGCTTCCACTTGGTCCACATGACGACCCTGTGATTGTAGGAATATTGTTCCCATTTTACACATGAAATTAAGATGCTTGGAGAGATTACAGATGAAGTAAGTCTGAGCCTCGGGAAACGCCTGCCTCTGACCGTGTTCCTCATGGAAACACTCTCAAAGCACTAGGCATGCATATCCAACACCCCCTCCCTCAAAGCACCTGCATGGAGGACTGCGGTATCTAGGCTAAAGGTTTCCTTGACTTGTGAGCCCAGCTTGGGGATCCTTGCGCTTGCACATGAACTCTCCAGGACTGCCCGTGACCTCCTTCTCCTTGATAGTAGCAAACTTAGGGTTCTCCTTCGCTGTGGTTCCAAGTTTCCTCTGAAATGGTCACAGTCTTTGACACTGTTCACTGTTGCTGTGGCCTCCAAGGACAATGGCCCCTTGAGGCACATGGCCTGCTACCGGACCCTGCAACCCTGCCCTTCCAGAGACCTTCTAGAATCAAGCACGGCCATCTTCAAGCCACTGGGAGTAGAACCCAGGTGCCGCAGGCCTGAGGCTGTGGAATCTGGGTGTTGGTGTCCATGGATTTGAGGTTTTGCAAGGGTATCGTTCTGACCATGGTGCACCATGCTGTTGGGTTTGCTGCTTTATTTAAGCACCTTGGCCTTGAGTAGCCCATTTGGACTGACTCTGGCTGCACCCTTTTCCAAGCCATCCAGGCCATGATAATTTCTGCGCTCCTTCCTCCCTTCCTTTCATGTAGCATTCCGGGGTGTCCCACCATAAAACCACCTGATGGGAGTAAGACTGCCGGTGGCGGTGGCTCTGGCTTACTAAGCCTTTACTGCATACCTGGCCCAGTCTACACCCTTGGCGGGCATCGTTTCTGATCATAACATCCCAGGCCACTGCATGTCATCATCCCGGGTGCCCACCATTTTTGTTCACACACACAGAGACATTCCCTCCAAAGCACAGCCATGGTGCCAGGAAGATGGGTTGTGTTTTCAAGGGCACAATGCCCTGAGCTGGCATGCTCAGCTCACTCACTCTCTTCACAGGACTTAGTCAATGGTCCCTGAGTCCCGCTCAGAGTTCCCTCACACCTGGGGTAGATGGTTTGCAAAAATGGACCCAACTGTTCTTTTTCCTGCATCCATGCCCCTGAGCAACGTGACCTTGAAGCTCCCTGCATCCAAAGAAGAAGCCTCTGTCTCCACTTTGGAATCTGGCCTGTGACTTGTGTTGACCAATAGAATACAGCAGAAGTGACCCTGTGTTAGTTCTGGGCTTGGTCCTCAAGGGGCCTTCCATGTTTCCTCTTGTTCTCTTAGAGTCAGGCCCAGCTAGCTAGCTGGACGATGAGAGGAAGGTTGCCTGTGCACTCCTATAGCCCATGCCTGCAGCCAGATCTGGATCCACCAAACTCCAGCCAGACCATCAGATGACCACTCAAGGATGGGCCAGCCCAGCCCAATCAGTCTAGCCTGGCCCATTCGTGCATCATGAGTAATAATAAGTGGTTGTCATTTTAAGCCACATAGAGTCTGGGTGTGTTTGTTACACAGCAGTAGCCAACTGGTTCAGCATCTCTCCCAAGTACCTTTACTGGGGCTCCACTGTTCTTTCCTGCAATCTGATCTCATCTAGTGCCAGAGCTGTGCTGCCCACCAGCTTCCGAGAATACCTGGCCTTTCTGGATGCTCATGCAGCCCTTCTTTCCTTCCTTCTGCTTCCTGTCTGCCTCCTTGCCTGTCCTCTCCCCTAGGCTCTCTCTCTGTGCCTCTCTGTAATGATTCTGCTCCAAGGTTTCCCTGCCCTCCCAGGTTGAGCCCTTGTTATGGAAGAGCCCGAGTTCCATCCCTCTTGGTTCCATCCATATGGAGGACAGAATGGGCCATGAGCAGGGACAGTTACTAAAAAGCCTACAATGAGCTTTACATATATTATCTCATTTAATGCCCACAGTAGCTGTGAGTCAAGTACTAGGGCATTCCATTTTACAGACGAGGAATCCAAGCACAGTTACATTGCCATGTAAGCTGCATGCACAGTGAGCATGAGAACACCTGGCCTTTCTGGATGCTCATACAGCCCTTCTTTCCCTCCTTCTGCTTCCTGTCTGTCTCCCTGCCTGTCCTCTCCCCTAGGCTCTCTCTCTGTGCCTCTCTGTAATGATTCTGCTCCAAGGTTTCCCTGCCCTCCCAGGTTGAGCCCTTGTTATGGAAGAGCCCGAGTTCCATCCCTCTTGGTTCCATCCATATGGAGGACAGAATGGGCCGTGAGCAGGGACAGTTACTAAAAAGCCTACAATGAGCTTTACATATATTATCTCATTTAATGCCCACAGTAGCTGTGAGTCAAGTACTAGGGCATTCCATTTTACAGACGAGGAATCCAAGCACAGTTACATTGCCATGTAAGCTGCATGCACAGTGAGCAAGCTGGAGTTTGGAGCCCAGAGTCTAAGCTCCAGAGCCCTGGGTCTAACCATGAGTTCATGGATAAGGGAGTGAGGCGCTGAAGGGCCACATGGGAGCTGGGGGTGGGGGTGAGCTCATGCATGTCAGAGGAACCAGTGGTTGACAAGTGACCGCGATGACTGAGTGAAGGTACGCTGGATAGCACGATGATGAGCAATCAAAGCTGCATGCAGAAGCGGGAGCCCATGCACAGACACATGCACGACAGTGACCGGGTCCCTGCAGGGAGGTTTCCTGTTGGGCTGTGCACACCTGTGCCACCTGTAGGACCTCCGCCACCAGGCCCAGCCACATTCTGCTGTGGTCACTGCTCACGCTGCGGGTCACTTACCAGCTCACAGAGCTGCAAATCCACTTTCCCAGAACAGACCCAGCGTCACATGGCACAGAGACACAGGGAGGTGAGCCCACTCAGGATGTGCTGAGGGCACTTCAGAGGCTCATTATAATCACAGACAGATCATGTGTCTCCTCTCACTGCTCCCAACTTTCAACAAGGCCCTTGGCTTCCTTCTTCCCTGGGTCTCCGCCCAGCAGGAGGCTTAGCTCAAGAAGACTGCATACTCCTCCCCATGGCTGGTCTCTGCTGCCCCCAGCAAGCCCCACCCACACCCAGGTGAGTCCCAGGTCTGCATGAGACCCCCATCACCTTTCACATGGTGTCTACGCTCCTCAGATGGCCTTGGAGAGGCCTTAGTCCTTGACTCTAAGCTACTCCTCCAGCACCCTCCACTCCCTGTCCAGGGAGGAGCACCCGCCAGGTTCCCAGTCCCTGCACTCTGGGGTCCCTTCACCTGGGGTCCTCTTTCTTACCTCCTTTGAAACCCTACCCAGCCCTGCAGCCCTAGTTCCCTATGCCGGCTCTGGTCACCCCATTCAAACTCATGTCTGCCCCCAATGGCAGTGTGCTCCCTGCACGTCCCCCGTACTTCCTGTCCTGTAGCTAGCTGTTCATGACCAGGCCCTGCCTTCCATGCCGTCTGGGAGCTTCCAAAAGGCTCATTGATATTTGTATTCTAGCTCATTTATTGCTCTTGGATAATCACATCACAAGCTACAACTACCAATCATTTTATTGCCATGATTGTCTTTTATGTTTTGCAGTCCAACAACCAGTTCTGAACTGATGGGCATGGTCTCTGTGCTTTGGCATCAGCTAAACCCTGCTTCCCATCTTGGTCCTGCCACTAGCTGTGTCACATGGGGAGTGGCTTCACCCGAGCTTCACCCAGGTTTAGCTGCTGTGCACTGTGCCGCTTTGGTGAATGGCAGGCCCCTCTGCACCTTGGTTTTCTCCTCTGTGAAATGGAAATAATAACCTTTACTGTGGGAGACTGTTGCAAAAAGTATAATGTAAAGTAAGTGCCCAGCCTGTGCTGGGGTTAGAGTTATTGTCACAAAGAGGGCTCACCAGGCTCAATGTTTAAATGTGTCAGCAGATGGTGAAGTGCCAGGCCCCGTGCTGGCTTCAGGTTCATTGTTTTATAAGACACTCGAAAGGCAGGCAGGGCTAGTCCCGCTCTCCTAATATCATGGATGTGGGACCTGAGCCTCAGTGGTTTACGTGACCTGCCCAAGGTCACACAGCCTCCATGGGCCTCAGACTGTCATTTCAGCCTCATGTCATGTAGCTGTCTGACTTCTCAGGAGACTGACCAGACCTGCACCCACCAAGCCACCAGCTGTTGGCCAGCTGTTCCCAGGCCACCTGTACGGGCTTCAGCAAGTCCCTCTGGAGCCACCTGCCCCAACTCTGCCCTTTCCCAGGTGTCTGACTGCAGGCAGGTCACTGCCATCTGGGTGCAGGCTCCATCCTTAGTAACAGGATGGAGGGCTTGCCTATTCACTGGGTTTTGGGAAGATTGCCCTGGGCTGGGGACAGGAAGTGCTGCGCAGGTGTCCCATTGCTCAGGGAACCCTCATTGTCTGAATTTCCACATCACAGCTGGGGCAGGTTGGGCTCTCCAGGAAGCGATGGGGAGCAGGGAGGGCAGGAGCAGGAGTGGGCCGAAGAGAAGTCCAGGCTCTGCAGATCCTGGATAGCCTTGGACCTGGGCTGGGAGGCACCGGAGTGGTCCCCCCTTCCTCTCCCATTGGCCCATCCTTGGGCAGGAGTCAGACCAACGAAACTGGGACCTCGCCTCCACGTGGCTCTTAGCAGCTGAGGCCATTTCTGAGGGGCCCACAGGGCTCCCGGGAGCTGGTCTGATGAGCATTTCCATGAAAGGACATCAGGGCGGGCATCCCAGTGTCTGCCACACCCTGTCGCCGTGCCCCTGTCACTGTGCCCCTGTGCCAGTCTTCTTCTGGTTGGCCTTGGCTCCCTCACTCGGGTCTGGCTCTGTCCCCCATTTACCAGACACTTAGCTCTCCCATCCTCCTCCCAGTCTCACCGTGGATTCTGCCTTCTGTTAATCTCACATCACTACCCGGCCTTTCCTCCTCTGCTCAGAGCACACCTGCTGGGGTCCCTGAGCCCTGGTGTGTACCAGCACCTGCTGGGGTCCCCCTGGCCTGTGAGGCCCGCCTTCCCTGCCTTCCCACCAGCTAAGCCCCTGCAGTGCTGGAGTCTGCTGTCCCTGCTCAGACAGAGAACGTGCACCTGACCTAGGCAGACCTGCCCCAGCGGCAACTTCTCTCTCTATTCTGTGCCTCTGCTCCTCCGGCGGTGCCACCTCCTGCCACACAGACACCTCCATGAAAATGCGTGTAGCCTGGAGGATGGGGCAGGAGCTGAGCAGAGGCACAGAAACTAATGTCACTTGAAATGAAGCGCATTTAGGGCACCATTTCCACAATGATGCCCGGGAGCCAGATGCAGTGATGGTGGTAATGAGACCCAACGGGGGAGGGGCCTCCTGGGCGGGGCTCTCAGGTAGCACAGGCAGCCGGGCCTGTCTTTAAGGAGCCGCAGGGCTGCTGGAAATCCCAGGCCGCCCAGCGCTGCCTGCAGGAGCTTGTGGTGAGCCGTCTCCAGAGTCACTCCTTTGCGTGGTGTTGCTTTCTCGGCCCTGGCCCAGGCCTCTGACTGTGGCCTGCTGTGTTCTGGGTTCAGATCCCAGTGCAGCAGCCTCTGCTCGCACTGGGCCCGCCTCCGCCCAGCCTCCAGGACAGTCCTGTGGTGGGTGGTTTGCTCTGCCCCAGGGCAGGGAATGGGGCACCCACAGCCCGGTGTCCCCTGTTCTGAATGGTGCCTGGGACAGGGCTTCAGGAGCTCTCTGCTGCCTCTGTCCTTTCCTACCACTGGTCCTGATGTCCTTCTTCAACCATCAGCCCCTCCCTCTCCAGGCAGGTCATGGAGAGCGAGTGGCTGACTCCCTCAGGGGACAGCCTGGACCTTCGGGCTTCCCTATCTGCTGCCCGCAGTTCCCTCCAGTCCTGACACTCCGGGCCTCTGTCCCTGTGCCTCCTTGTGAAACACGGGCTCGTTACCACGGAGCCCATTCTCAGTTCCACCCGGGATGGAACCGTGTGTGAGGGGAACACTCGAGTCGGCCAGAGTCCCAGAAACAGGCTCGATGTGCTAACAGCTCCTAACCCAGATGGCGGGCATCGATTACGTGAATAAAGCATTAGGAGGAGTGAGATGAATCGTGTCAGCTTAAATTTAACCTATTTCCTGGGATTGCAGGGCATTAACCGTAGCCACGCACTTGCATTCGTCTGCGTGCATCCCTTCAATGCAGAAATCTATAAAACTAATCCAACTGGCAAAGAAAGTTTTGTGCTAATAAGGTTGCTAATAGAGCTTAGGACCAGGGTTTAAATAACTAACATTGAATGCAGGAAAGAAACATTTTAATTATTTAATAGGGCATGAAAAGGAATTCCAAAGTATTTCTACAGAAGCAATCCCAATGGGTATAATTTTGGTCCCCAAATTTTATTCTTATTCTTTGAAGATGATGGCTTGAACTTCTTATTTCATTGGATTAAAGGAATTGGAAGTCTCCGGGGGAGTGGGTGGAAGATGTGCTAATTTAGAGACCAGCAGGGGAGGCTGTATCCCAGCTAAGGCAGGCATTTAGGGGAGAGGAGTTGTCCCAACAAAGACATGGAGGGATTGAGATGCAGGAAAGGCATCTCGGGACAGCCCTTGGGTCCTCACGAATAACCAAGCTTCTCAGTCATGATCTCTAATTGCTGGTGTGCTTGTGGACACTGCTTTTCCTCAGTCACTCATCAGAACTCTCTCCGGAAGTTATTATTCCCATTTCACAGACAAGGAAACTGAGGCTCACAAAAACTATGGGTTACCTAGCTAGGAAGCCCAAATGCCACCCCACTGTGCCCCAGGGCACAGAGGGTGCTGACCCTGGGAGTCATTCCTCCCAGAAGGGCAGCCAGAGATGGGGAGGCCCTCTCCAGGGACGCTCTTGGTGCTTGCACTGCCTGTCTCGGCGTGCTGGTGTGTTGCTGCCATGTCCGCTCATTAATACTGAAGACGGAGATGCCTCCTCAGCTGATTAGGACCTGGAAGTAAGCCCTGAAGCCAGAAATCGCTGCTCAGGATATGCCTGAAGCAGGGCATATGTGACTTAATGTCCGGGCATCTCCGCACTTAGGTTTGGACTGTTTGGGGTCTGGATCTGGGGAAGTTCTTCCCTGTGCTTTGTGGCCCAGCCCCTTCGCTCAGCCCGCTCCCCCTATGATCACGCGATCTCATCCTCTGACACTGTCTCCTCTGAACTCTCTGTGGTTTACAATTGAAGAAGCGAAGCCTGCCTTTCTAGCTGCGTTCTGTCTGCTGCTGGCCAAGCAGGTCTTCAGGGACTTTTCTTGTCAGTGACAACGTCCTTCAGACCTCAATTATTTGTTAAAATTGTTTTGATATGTTCAGACAAATCCCGTGTTGGATTGAGCATTCTAGAATGTATCCTCCCACTCGTGAAGTTCAAGGTCCTTGACAGCACGCACTTTTGTCTGCCGTGAATGTGACTGATGGGGTAACTGTGAGGCCTGTGCCCATTGCACATCTATCGCCACAACCTCTTCCCAGCCGAGGAGAAGGGCTTGCCGATCAGAGCCATTGAGTCTTGATCTTAACATTTTCATTCCCCTGCTTAATAGTAAGCCTGTACATTTAAAAAAATATTTGTTATTGATTTCAGAGAGGAAGAGAGAGGGAGGGAGGAGGGAGAGAGAGAGAGAGAGAAACCTCAGTGATGAACATCAATGATGAGAGAGAATCATTGATTGGCTGCCTTCTGCATATCCAACACTGGGGATTGAGCCCACAACCCAGGCATGTGCCCTGACCAGCAACTGAACAGTGAACTCCTGGTTCAAGGGTCAATGCTCAATCACTGAGCCATGTCGGCAGGGCAGCCTGTACATCTTTTTATGGACTTATTGGCTATTTGTGCTTATTTTCTCGGGTGGACTGTTAGACTTTCTCAACATTTTTTTCACTTGCTTGTCTCCCCTTCATTCTGTCCGTGTATATACTGTAAGAGTTCCTACAAGTATGTGATGTAATGTGTACGTAAAGAGCTCTGACCACTTCCTGTGACAGGAATCTGGCAAGATAATCTCTTGAGAAAATAACCCTTTTATTTTTCTCACCTATAGGTGTTCCAGAAAGACATGATCAGGGATTTCCCCAATGTGTCCCCAGCCCCAAGCCCCTCTCCCCGCTGGCAGAGTGACTGGCACAGCCGCAGGGTCCAGGCTGACCCTAATCCTCCGGCTGGGAGGGTTTCCTGTGGCCCAGGCCAGGGAGGAACCCATGCCAGGTGGCTGACGCCCTCCCTAAGTGGGCCTTTGATTTCTAGGCCTGGGCCCACTGAGGCAATTAAGCTGGATTTGTCTGATGGGGCAGAGGATCAAAGGTTTGGTGTTTGGAGAACTGGAGAAGGGAAAACCTGAACCAGAGAAGGGGGAGAAAAAGTCCCCAGGAGGGAGTGACAGGCACCTCATGGTGGAAGCTGCGCTGGAGAGAACACAGCCCCTCTGACAGGGGAGCCTGGGGAAGGGCTGACGGCATTGGTGTCAGGGAGGCCTGATCTGGGCTTGTCATGGCAGGAGGAATCGCCCCAAAGCCGTCTGCCATTGGACTGGACCACGCAGACCTGAGCTGGGTCCTGGGCTGCCGTGTCCCCCTGCATGGAGGCCCCGAGCTTGCCCCCGCCGCCCAGGACCAGGCTCATGTTTGATCAAAGTAGCAGGGAGTGGATACTGATGCTGGGCTTCCCGTCAGTCTTGCTGGATGAGTATTGAGCCACATTCGTTTTGAATCAGACACACAAAAAGGTGCAAGACGACTGAGCGTGGCGCAGGTGAGAAGGGCCACCGCGACCAGGCAGCCGGGGCTGAGGCCTGGCTCCTCTGCCTATTTGCCCTTTGACCTTGGCCAAGACGCTGCTCTGTCTGCCTCTCAGTTTCCCCATCTGTACAATGGGAGGGTCACAGTGCAGATCTCCTGGAGCCGTACTTAGTTAACTTTTGCAAAGCACCTGGGGCCCCATCTCCATTTGGCGGGGAACCAGGGCACAGCCAGCATTGTGCACCGGGGGCTTTGGATGGCAGGCCTTTCCCTGTACAGAGGAGAAGAGTTGCAGGGGTGGGGGTAGGGGTGGCGGTGCAGAGAAGGAGCAATGGGAGAGGCTGCCCTGACAACTGGAGGTGAGACAGCAAGACCTGGGATGGAAGAGGAAGAGGGAGGCCACCCAGAGACAGTGGCACAGGAGAGGGTCAGGGAGGAGAAGAAAGGAGGCGGATGAGGAGAGAGAGAGAAAACACAGAGAGACCACAGCCTGCATGGAGGCGGAGTGAGTGAGAAGAGACAGCCAGCCTTTGGAAGGAGGAAGAGGGGATGGAGAAATCTGCGGGAGGCAGTGGGGTGACGTCCTGGTATCTCCTGGCAACCACATCCCCCTGGACTGGCTTTGTTTCCCAGCCCCTGGGCCCCACACTGGGCGCTGGTGTAGGATGTGGGGGTGAGATCCAGGCCCCAGGGGAGCAGCGGGGAGGCCAACCTGCCCTCCTCTGGGTTGAAGGTGGGCTGGGTGGGTGCAGGAGGCATCTGCCTCCGAGGGCTGCAAGCGACCGGGAATCAAGGACACCTGCAGGCGAGATGGAAGCAGGCGGCTGTTTGGAGTCTGCCTGGCTGGCCCGTCTGTGATGTTAATTGGAGGTTAATTGAAGATACAGGAGAGGAGAGGCTCTTGACCTGCACAGAGCAGATCTCAGCGGCCCTGGTGGGGCTCCTGCTCCGGCTCTCTGGCCAGGCTGCGCATGTGCACAGGCATCCCACACATGGCCACCTGTCTCCAGAGCAAGAGAAACGCGTGACATCCTGATCTCACGGTTAAGCAGGAGCTGGACTTGAGCCCAGGACCGCATGCTTATCGGGGCTGCAGCAGAGAGGGGACTAGAAGGTCATGGGCAGCCCTAGGGAAGAGCATTCCCCATCCAGCCTGGGATGGGGGTGGGTGACAAGGGAGGACATCGGGGGAAGGTGACACCTAAAACCTTTCTACCCCTTGTCCCAAAGTCCTTGCCTTTTTATAATATTTTTAAAATATTTTTATTGATTTCAGAGAAGAAGAAGAAGAAGAAGAAGAAGAAGAAGAAGAAGAAGAAGAAGAAAAAGAGAGAGAGAGAGAGAGAGAGAGAGAGAGAGAGAAACATCAGTGATGAGAGAGAATCATTGATTGACTGCCTCCTCCTCGCCCCATACCAGGGACTGAGCCCGCAACCCCAGGCATGTGCCCTGACAGAGAATTGAATCATGACCTCCTGGTTCAGAGGTCAACGCTCAACCACTGAGCCATGCCGGTTGGGCCCAAAGTCCTTGCCTTTGACACAGTAATGCCAACGTCCCTGCTCATGGATGTGGCCTACCTTCTTTCACAGGGTACGCATGCCCCAAGGATGACAGCACCTCCTATTGAAGATGCCCTCCAACACACCCTCAGAAGCTCTACAGCAGCGGTTCTCCCCCTTTGGGGGTTGAACGACCCTTTCATAGGGGTCACCTAAGACCATCGGAAAACACATATATAATTACATATTGTTTTTGTGATTAATCACTATGCTTTAATTATGTTCAATTTGTAACGATGAAAATACATCCTGCATATCAGATATTTACATTACAATTCATAACAGTAGCAAAATTATAGTTATGAAGTAGCAACGAAAATAATTTTCTGGTTGGGGGTCACCACAACATGAGGAACTGTATTAAAGGGTCATGGCGTTAGGAAGGTTGAGAATCACTGCCCTATAGGAATCACGTTGCTGAGGGTGCATTCGAGGGCATCTCTAATCAGAGGCCCTGTGGGTCCCAGGCCCAGATTTGTTCTTTGGTGCCATGTGGCCCCGGGCAGCACGTCACCCTTCTTGGTCTCTTTCCCAGTCTCTTTAAAACGAACTCAAATGCCGCCTGCCCGAATGTGCTATTCTGAGATTTAATTCTGGACATGGACGTGAACACAGCGTGAGAGCCAATGGGAGGCGGCCCATATGGAGAGCTGGCCCATCAGGGGCTCCGGGCGATGCTGAGAGAAGTATGCGCAGATTCAAGGCCAAAGGTGGTGCCCATTGGGAGCTTCTTGGATGATCAGGCCTTTTCTGCTCTCTGAGTCCCTCTCTCTGTGGGCCTGGTGTGTGGATCACGTTCCCGACGGGACCTGGGAAGACTGACCAAGGTTAATGGCAGCAGCTCTTGGAAGTCCTCACCGCTCGGATCTGGAGATAGCCCACAGCTGATGGCAGAGGCAGCGGGACCCGGGGGCCTGCCAAGCCCTCTGCTGTGCCTCGGACTCCGAGCCAGGAGCCTGCTCACCTCCAGCGTCTGAAGATTCTGGGACGAGAAGCTGAGAAGCGGCAAGGCTTTGAAAACTGGCCCAGAGAACCAGGCTCTGTGCTCACCGTTCTCCTCACTTATTTGGGCAACGCACAGCCGTGGCAAGGCCTCGGGCTGCCTCCTGGAATATGGTCCACATTAGCCCACAGCTGGCAGCAGTTACAGCAAAATGGGAAAACATTGTAGCAAAATTGTCTTTTTTTAAAAAAGTTAAAACTCTTTATGTTCGTGGTTGTGAGTGCTTGGGAGGAGTGGGGTGGGAAGAAGGGGGGAAACTGTGACCTCAAACTCTCAGTCAGGCCATGCTCATGACTGGGGGATTGGCAGAGACAGAGGAGCCATGCGCATCCCAGCACCCTGGTCCCACCCCTGACTTGCCCCAAAGGAGATTTTATAGAGACAGTGCCTTGGGACCTCAGAAGGTCACAGAGATACACCAAATGCCTTGAATCAATTTCACCGAGGGGGACACTATTTCACAGCCCTTCGACCTTCT
>NW_005369964.1:3788805-3798050 GCF_000412655.1 Myotis brandtii
GAGAGAGAGAGAGAGAGAGAGAGAGAGAGAGAGAGAGAGAGAAACATTAATGATGAGAGAATCATTGATCGGCTGCCTCCTGCACACCCCACACTGGGGATCGAGCCCACAAGTCGGGCATGCACCCTGACCGGGAATGGAACTGTGACCTCCCTGGTCATAGGTGCTTGCTCAACCACTGAACCACGCTGGCTGGGCTGCTTTATTGATTTTTAATTAAAAATCTTATGGGGAGAATTTCAGGCTGATAGCTGTGAGAAACAACACAGAGGTTGTTTGTGTAGACTCGACCCAGGTCCCCTCACGGCAGCATTTTTTGAAACTCTTGTCATATCACCACGGAGTTGGTGATAAGGATGCGACCCACCATCTCAGTCGGGCCTCCCCAGGGTGACTCAGCATCCTTCGCTGTGTCCTTCTTCCGGTACAATTTCATCTCTTGTGGAGGTTCATCTGTCCACCAGCAGCCAAGGTTCTGAAGAGGCTCCTCACCACGAAGGTCCCTCGTGCTGACATTTATAACCACATCCACCTCTCCTCTGCTTTCATTGGCCCCATCACTAACCCTGGTATCACTAACTGGTTTTCCATTTCAATCATTTTGTCATTTCAAGAACGCTACGTACGCATCCATAAAACTGTCAGCATGGAGCCTTTTGGACTTTTGGCTGTTTTCACTCAACACAATCCTGGGTACTTGGTTCTCTTTATTGCTGAGTAATACTCCACCATCTGAATGCATCACGGGTTCAGCCATTCACTTGTTGAATATTCAACTGCTATGCGTATCCATGTCCAGGTTTTTGTGTGAACATATGTTTTTATTCCTAATTTCCTTTTTCATCAAGGTTTGGGATCGTGCCCTGTGGGGAGGAATTACCATTTGGAGTGTGGGTTTAAGTTCTATTGTTGAACAGTGAAATGGTCAAAGACAAGTTTCAAAAATATGGCTGAACATCCTGCCTTTGAAATCATTTGATGGGTGAAGTTAAAGATGGTGTTTAAAAAGGTCTCACTTGGAAGCATTAAAGAAAAGCACCTTCGCGTCACAATTGCGTTTCTCAACACCTCGTGTGATTTGCTTGTGACCAGAGAGAAAATATGGCTGATGAAATATATTATCACAAAGAGTTCCACAGGCATCTAAGGGCGCCCCAGTGAAGGTGTCTAAATAAGACCCAACGTTTCACCCACAGACGACGGTGCCCATGGATTAACTGTTTGTGGAATGCAGTTGGAGGGGACATGCTGTCCTCTCTGTAACGTTCCCTCTAAAACGGGCTGGTGGCCTTGCCCTCCTCAAGGCTGTCCTGTGGATGAAATGAGGCAACCGGCCAACCCCTCAGCGTGGTGGTGGCCGGCACAGAGTGAGGTCTTACTAAAGAGCTTTAACGTTTGTATCAAGAACCCCTAAAGAGCCCTAGCAGCTTGGCTCAGTGGATAGAGCGTTGTCCTGCGGACTGAAAGATCCCAGGTTTGATTCTCGTCAAAGGCACATCCCCGTGTTCCAGGCTCGATCTCCAGTGGGGGTGTGCAGGAGGCAGCCAATCAATGATTCTCTCTCATCATTGATATTTCTATCTCTCTCTCACTCTCCCTTTCTCTCTGAAATGAATAAAAATATATACAAAAATAACCTGTAAAGATACATTTTTTGGCCTCTAATAATTACACAGCTGAAAATCTATCCTCAGCAGATTATCCAAATTTAAGAGAAAAATCTCATTTTTAACAACTTAAATGCCCACTCATATGTCGGATTCTGCATTGAATATTAATGACTAAAAGTAAAATATAGAAATTGTTGGTCTGTTGGGCACTTTTCAGCACTCTGTCTGGTGAACACGGTAGGACCCGCATTTACCTGCAGCCTAATATTACATATGCCCTCAAATATGATCTTATATAAAAGGAGAGAAAGATATTATAAAGCTAGCAGTGGTCACATCTGGATGTCAGAATATTTATTCCTATATCCAGCATCCTCTGGTTTCACGTATTTGCTACAATAGCAGGTGCTAATTTTGCACTCAGAAAAGAAATGTCCTTAAAATATCCCACAGCGAACTCGGATTTTGGAGCCTGGGAGAGGAGATGGCGGGGAGGGAGGGTTTACTTCTCAGAAGCCCAGCAAACGGCTTTGGAAACCCCTCCAGATGGAGGTCAGCCTGGGCTGGAACATGGGCAGGGACCCCTGGAGCATGGACAAGGGGTTCAGGACACATGTCTGCTACTCCCTGGGCTCAGGGGCAGGTAACACCTCCCCCGACCTCCCCGTAGTCTCCTCTCCAGGTGGACGATGGCAGTGATCGCTACTTTGCAGCTGCGTTAAGGATAAACATAGAGATGAGAGCCGTGCCGGCTCCTAAGTGTGCATTATGTAAATGGTTGTTAATACAGGCAAACCAGAATAAAATGGAGAGTGAATCACTTGGTACTTAAACCCATGTGTACAGTTAAGCTCTGAGTGTGAGAGGGGGGAACGGTCCAGGCATGAGGACCCCTGAGGACAGGGGTGCAACCAATCCCCATGAACGAGGAGCAAAGCCATGTGCTCGGGCTGCTGGACTAGCTCCCCTTCTCCATGGAGCCTCCCTGCCCCTCCCCTTCCTAGATGAGGCTCTGCCTCCTCGCATGTGGCGGTGAGGACAGTTGCCATGTTCTGTATTTGTGGGGGCAACGCCCCCTCATGTCCTCATGTGGGGGGCTCTGGGTCAGGGACCCTGGGTTGAGTGCCCACTCCATGCTGAGTAGCCTCTAACCTGGGGCAAGTGTCCTCATTTGGAAGCGATTTAAATGGTTTGTTGTGGGAATAAAATAAATGTAATGCACAGAACATGCTTAGAAAGCACCTGGCATGTAGTAGGTGCTCAATGCATGCGATCTATTGTTGTGATCACGATTAACAAACCATGCAGAGCCAATTGTGTCATATTGATCTTTGGGTACATATTTATGGGACGTCTACCAGTGCCCGGCCTGTTCTAGGTACAGAGATACGATAAAGTGATGGCCAAAGAAGCGAAGTTCCCGCCCAGACAGCCTCATCTTCCCAGCATCAGCGAATGGCACCCTGTCCGTGGGTGGTAAGTGGTTGGAAGAAGAGAGAAGCGTGGATGGCAAGGTGGTTGGGAGAGGAGGGTTCTCTGGACCCCGGATGGAGGACGTCACGTGGCATAGGATACCTACACCATGTCTTTCTAAAACCTGAGGAATCTTGAATGTCAAACACCCGGTGGCCTCAGAAAGGCATTTTTGTGCTGTGAAGAGCTCCGATCCCATGTGCAAGGAGTTTGAAAAGCCATCGTCACATGCAGGGTCCCAAGTCAACCTTGGGGACACCCGGGGAGGCAGGTGTTGTGTCCAACCACCAGAGAGAAAAGGTCACTCTGACATTGAACTGCCAAGTCAGGGCCTGGGTTGAGTGCAGGACTCTGCTCTCCCCGCTCCTTCTTCCCACTCTGTCCTAGGGGATGGTGGAACCCCTCTCACGAACCTTGCACGCCCCTGCCCGTGACTCCGCATGGTCCTATAGAGACCGCCGGCCTCAGCAAGAAGTAGGAGTTGCTACTGGGTCACCTAAAGGCCCTCAGACTCAAACAGAGCAGCTTTCATTATCTCCCGTGGACAAAAGGGATCAGGGTCAGCATGAAGCGTAATTACCGCGCAGGGGCTAACAAATGGCATCTCTATCCCGGGTGCCGCGGCCTCAGGTCACCTAATCCCCCGCCGCCTTTATCCTCGGAGTCTGAGCAGATGGAGCCTGGGCTTCTCCAATTACCTTTCTTCCCCTTTCACTTGGAAACATTCTCCCATAGAGGCGGTCTCCTTTGCTCCTGTTCCCACATCCTGTCTCAGCCCTGTCCTAGCCTCTCTCCTCCCGCCCCTGCCCCCGCGTGGCCTTCTTGGACTCAGACATCCTAAGGCGTCTCCGTGTGCATCTGGGGTCCTGGTGGTTTCTCCCTGTTTGAAATCAGAAGAGCGTACGCCTGGCTTAGTGGGCCCAGCCCACAGAGCTGGGGGCAGGATAGGATTTCTCAAAACCCGGGATGTCACTCACACCAACAGGGCCCTGGAGATCTGATGAGGCCCATTGCACAACCTTCTCCCTAGTCCTCACAGCAGTGCCCGGCTCGGGGCCAGAGTGGCCGCCACACCCTGAGAGAGCGGGTCAGCTCTGCGGTCTTGCTTAGTCTGTTCCATCAAAGGTCCTAATAATCGCCCTGCACAAGCCCATTCACCAAACACTTGTCTGGAAGCTCAGTGTGGGCAGGAGCCAGGCTGGTCCTGTGGCCAGGGCATCCCTGCCCAGGGCACTAAGCAGGCTCGTTGTGGACACTCAGTGCAGGGAGTGAGTGGCCAGCGTGCGCCACCTGGTCAGGGCACAGGCTGGGACACCCTGGATGCTGCCGAGGTTGGTGTCCACCTGCCTTGGCTGATCTTACACAGCAGGCATCGGGCCAGCACTGAGAAGACCAGACATCGTGTCCTGACGCAGGCTGGTCTCCTCTCTGCACCGTGGGAAGGTTTACCCAAGGATGCAGTCTTGCCCGCCTAGGAGTACTTGAGGGTCCTGCCCATGGGGTCTGGGAAGCCCTGTCCACACCAGGACTCGGAGGTGTGGCTATAAGATGTTGACTGGGCCCTCAAATGGGTGCCCTGGGGACAGGGGCCTAGGCCTCACTTTCTTCACTGAGGAAGGCAAGCGAGCCTTTACTCTTTGGTTTTCTTTGAGGAAGTCCAGTTGGTGCTGCTTCCCACCTGCATCCAGAACCTCGCCGCGTTCTCCCATGACCTGGTGACATCCCTGCTCCTGGGTGTGGCCTGGGAAGCCAGCAGCAGAATTTCCGGGAGCCTGGTTTGAGGTCCAGCTGCGAGGATCCCATGAAACCTCCTGGAAATTTAATTAGAATTCTCCATGCATCGGGCAAACATAACCTGCAACCCAGCTGGGTTCACGGAGGGTAAGAATCTCGGTTCTTGAATCTGGAAGAGCAGGGCTTGGGGGTGGTCTCCATCCCCATCAGCACGTGACTCTGGACAAACTAATTTGCATCCTTTCAGCCTTGGTTTGCTCATCTCTGAGGTGAGAGAGAGAACAGGACATTTCTTGGTGAGAGGCTACGTTAAGGCACTTGGCCAGCTGTGAATGCTGAGAAGAGCTCAGCTAGTCTGTTCTGCCTGCTCTTCTGCAAACACGCGCAGGACAGCGAGGGCATTCTCAGCTCTGAGCTGGTGAAAGCCTCGCAGGCGGGCAGTGCCCGCAGGGCTCCCGAGCACAGGCTGGGCCTCCTGGGCCTGGGCGAGTATTTCTGTGCCCGTGCACCAGGCCACCCGAGGATTCGTGCTGTGCTGAGTCTATGACACCACCCCTTTGAGCACAGGCCCTCACACAGGGAGAGCTCAGCAATGTTCACCACCACCACGGGGAAAAGTCACAGACCTCCGTCCTAGAGGAACCCGCTGTGAGTATCCCCAGCAGAGATGTGGGATGCAAGCCACACAGACACACACCCTGAGATGGTCTTCAAGTCCTAAAAGGAACATGAGGACAGGAGCACAGATGAAGGGATAGCCAGCCACAGAGATGCCGGGGAGGACTTCGGGGGGGGGGTGGCAAACAGGACCTTGAAGAATGTGTAGGATTTCCCATGGACAGAGGAGGGCAAGTGCTGGGAATGTGGTTTTAGGCAGCGTTCAGCAGGAGCCAAATCAGGCTGTGGGTGCGGTGGCACACTCCCTGGGGTCTGGGAGAGGCAGGGGAGGGGGGCTGGGGAGCAGGTGGGCACGGGTGGGGTGGTGAGAGGGGGCTACTCCCTGGAGGATGCTGCATTTCAGCCTCACTCTCAGAGGCTGGAGTGCCTGGGTGGTGCACGTGGCATTGATGCTGTGGCTCATTGGCTCACTCATTCCTACCGAAGAGCCTTTTGCAAACAAAAGCATAAGGTCATTTTCACAGAGGACGGTGTGTTCACAGTCCACCATGGAGAGAAGGCATCAGTGACGCTATCCGGAGGCAGAAAGGCGTCAAGTAATTGACAAGATGGAGCGAGTGCAACAGGCTTCAGGGAGGGGAGGCGACTTCGGGGGGCGATGGTGGAAGGCGCTGAAAGGAGGCTGCCTCTCAACCAGAGGACGAGGAGGATGCGGGCAGTGAGGACAGCAGGGCTGTGGCCTGGGGACGACTCCTGTGGGAACAAAGGCCGAGGGTGAGGACTGAGGGCATCTACACAGGGAAGAGGGAGCAGAGAGGGAGGGTGTGCGGCATGAGATCAGCAAGCGAGGCTGCACCTAGGTCTCGGGAGGCCCCTGGGAGCCAGGTGAAGGCGCGGGTCCTTCCCCCTGGGGAACAGACACACACAGCACAAGAGCATGCAAGGGCGCCCGGCGACAAAGGGACTCGTCCGCATCGCATTTAGACCTCGTCCTTCACATTTTTTAATTTTCTGATTCGCATTCTCAACTTCTAATCCAAAGCTCGGCTGGAGAAGCTGCTGTTTTCAATTTATATTATCTTTTTTTTTTCACTTTTTAATCCTCTTAGATCCCATTTCTGCTGGGCTAGTGAACCCCTAATCAGGTAAGCAGCGAGCGGCAGCCGGTCCAATTATGAAGAAGAATGAGACGGGCAAAGACGGGGCAGGGCATCAGGGGGGTTCATGCTGCCACGGAAACCACCCCGGGGCTCGTGGGTCCTCAGCACAGAAACAGGGAGGCATCCCCCATGGGTGGCAGCTGGGGGCTGCCCGTCACCCGGCGAGAGTCCTTCTGCCCTCACCTGGCTGGGTGCCCTCAGCAGCCCCGCCACTTCACAGGTGGCAGCATGACAAAGTCCTGCTTGTTCTCCTGGCTCTTTTCAAAAGCAGCTTCTCAGAGCCTTCTGGAAGGGGGCCAGGCTTACTTGGAAAGGGCTGACTCGAAAGGCCCAGTTGAGGCTGAGTCCCGGCCCCGCCATTGCAGCCTCTGTGACTGGGAGCAAAAGGGAACCATTGTGAGCCTCAGTTTCCCCTTTTCTCCATCTCACAGGGTTGCTCTGAACATTAAAGAATGAAAGTGGCCCTAGCTGGTTTGGCTCAGTGGATAGAGTGTCGGCCTGTGGACCAAAGGATCCCAGGTTCGATTCCAGTCAAGGGCATGTACCTTGGTTGCAGGCTCCTCCCTGGCTCGGGCCCTGGTCAGGGCTCGTGCAGGAGGCAACCCATCGATGTGTTTCTCTCACATCGATGTTTCTCCCTGTCTTTCCCTCTGTCTTCCACTCTCTCTTTAAAAAAAAAATCAATGGAAAAAATATCTTCAGGTGAGGATTAAAAAAATAAATAAAATAAAGAATGAAAGTGCCTCGCGTACTGTTGAGCACATGTGAAATGCCCAATGTGCGTTTTCAGGTGAGGATTAAAAAAATAAACAAAATAAAGAATGAAAGTGCCTCGCATACTGTTGAGCACATGTGAAATGCCCAATGTGCGTTTGAGGTTGAAACGTATTCCAGAATTCTCTAGGGTGGCAGTGTCTCTCCCCCCACACACACACCTGTTCACACAGCATCATCCTTTCTCTGTCAGGTGACTACCATGCTGTTGGCTTCTCCAAACCTGTCTCGTCCCCTGGACCAACGGCTCCCAGATGAAAGAGCTTGTGTCTTCCTCATCTTCGCAACCTCCCGTCTGGGATAGCACCCCACACAAGTGCTCCTTGGATAACTGATTGACTAGATGGATGAATAAACCATGAACAAGGCAAATCTAGTGGTCTGAAGGGTTTTTAAAGGACTAGAAGATTGTGGCATATATGTGGCACTAATTAAATACTTGTTGAGTAAATACATGAACAAATTGTTCATTGAGAAGGTAGGAGGGATGATGAGGTTGAAGGGGGCAAACCCATCCTAGGACGTTGTGAGAAGCATGGAGTAGAATTTAAGGAGTTAGGCCAAGTTAAGGTGAAGGAACAGACATGCCAGGAGGAGGGACTCATTTGCCTTCGTAGTAACCACTCCTTCCAATCTCTTGATGTGAGGCCACATGGCATGGGACGTGTTCCATGCATGGGCATGGGCAGGGGCGCCCCCACATGCCACCCTGCCACGTATTGGCATAGAGCTCCAGTCCTCGTACCTGTTCACTTCACCCAGCCCTAAGCCCAGCTTCTCTCTCCCTCTTCCAAGCTGTCTCTTGGTCCCATTATGACTTCATTGTTCACTGAGTCAGCTTTCCCCACAGTCATATGTTCAACGCTTCACTCATTGCATTGATATTATTTGAAATTCACTGCTCACTTTAAAGCCTAAGTGCCGGCCTTCTAGCTAACCGATCCTCGCCATACAACGCTGACCGTGTGGCAAAAGATAGGGTTCTCCTTGTCACTTAGATACAACTGCACACATACCGGGGCATCTGCTGTAGACTCAGGTCCCTTGGGTCACAGGTGTACAGCCTCTGACATGGAAGTCCTAGGGCCTGGAGTGGAGGCTGCCTCTCTTTTCAGCTATTTATGCTCCACTACGGTAGCCAATTCAACTCGGAGCTGTCCATGCTCCAGTCTTAGTTGGACCAGAGGGAATGTACCACTGTCCCTGGTGCTGAAGCACCATGGTTCTTTCTCTTAGCTCTGGGACACTGAGGGACTCCTGCTGAATTTCTTCCAGTACAGCATTCTATTATTTTATTCTACAATCATTGTCCTTCCTTTTCTAATAAATTTGAAAATTCTAAATTATGCACTCTGTAATAGTAACATATAATGTGTACATATAATTCAAGTCATGACATACACATTGGGTGGTCTATAATAATAAAAGCATAATATGCTAATTAGACCGGATGTCCTTCTAGACATCCTTCTGGACGACATTCCAGATGAAGCTGGGGCTACGAGGGCCGAGGTAGCCACCACGGTGGGCAGGGGCCCAGCCCCTTGCACGAATTTCGTGCATCAGGCCACTAATATGTATATCTAGAGGCCTGGTGTACAAAATTTGTGCAGGAGGAGGGGGTCCCTTCAGCCCAGCCTGAACCCTCTCCAATCCAGGACATGTCGGGGGATGTCCAACTGCCGGTTTAGTCCCAATCCCTGGGATCAGGCCTAAACCGGAAGTCAGACATCCCTCTCACAATCTGAGACCACTGGCTCCTAACTGCTCACCTGCTTGCCTGCCTGATCACCCCTTACTGCCCCCTGCCAGCCTGGTTTCCCCTTAATTCCCCCCCTGCCAGCCTGGTTGCCCCAAATCCCCCCCCCCCCCCCCC
>NW_005369964.1:3800499-3801244 GCF_000412655.1 Myotis brandtii
TTTTAATATGTAATGTTATTTGAACGTGCAATAGGTGATAAAGGGAATCTCCAAAAATTTTAAAAGAAAGTAAATGACAGATACTAATTACTGACCATATTATCATAGTATGCAACTAAAAAAATATACACAATCAAGTTTCATTTAAGTTCGTTTTCTTATCTTTCACTGAGAATATCTTTTAATTTTGTATTCTCTGGCCGTCCTTTTTAAGTCAAAACCAATGCCAGGGGTCTAGGTAGATGAACAAGTCTTTATTAACATGTTCAAATGTATGAATAATGCCATTTGGGACTCATTTGCATGTTTTCCGTAGAGTGAGACAGACAGGATAGAGGTCTCCCTGGGCTTCTCATAATTGGCAGGGATTTATTATGAGGTTCAGGTATTTGGGGTCTGGTGTTTGGGCCCTTGATGGTTAGTCTCATGTGTCAACTTGGTTGGGCTGCAGCACTGAGTTATTGATTCAAACACCAATCTAGGTGTTTCTGTGGAGGTATTGTGCAGACGTGGTTAACGTGTACAGTCCATTGACGCTAAGTAAGAGTGCCCTTGATAAAGGTGGGCCTCATCTAATCGGTTAAACACCTTAAGAATAAAAAGTAAGGTTTCCTGGAGAAGAATAATGGCTGAGTTTCCAGCCTTGCAGCATGTCCTATGGATTTCAGACTCGCCAGCCTCCCTCACTGCATGAGCCAATTCCTTGAAGTAAATAAATTGTGTGTGTGTGTGTGTGTGTGTGTGT